>NC_133183.1:7935000-8182500 GCF_049306965.1 Danio rerio | reverse complement strand
CTTTATAACATTTTATTTTGTAAGTTGTCATCTTCTTTAGTAAACAGATGTCGTGGTAAATAATTCCTGCATGATGCTTCTATTCCAGGAGCTTTTTCTAAAAATGCTTCTTACGCAATATGTCGTCGCACGTAAAGTGCATTTGTCGGATGTTGGAGGTCAGAGATTGGAGTTTGTTACTTAAAAAGATGCAAAAACACATTGATCCATTTCATAAGATATGCATTAAGTCTGGTTTCATATGGGTTAGTGCATATAAGCTTTTGCAAACTTCAAAATAAAAGCCACTATCTTTAAATGTTACATCACATTTCAGACTGTTTTTCACCAAGCCCTCTCATATACTAGCAGAGCACAATATATACAGCTCATTTTAAACTATACAGATTGGATAATAATCTTTTTGTAAAAGCTTAATGCTAGTTGCTATTCTGATTTCCATTAAGGATGTGCACAAGCAGGATATATAAAAAAAATCCCTAAAAATGAAACTCCCCCATAATGCAATCAAGCCATCATCTGTGTATTTACAATCTTTCTGTCACACAAACACAGTCAGAGATGTTTTACATTCTATCCTGCCTTTTCCATTCTGTATGATGGTGTTGGGTTGTGACTTTTATTTTGAAATCATTAAAAGCACATTCATTTGTTGTCAGATTAGCTCATACGCCTCCAGGGAGTTTAGGCATGTCTTAAAGTGGATCAATGTGTATGAAACCACTTAAACAATACCAAAAACATTATTTGTATCAATAAAAATGTCGACTTCAATTCACTTTTGCAGCAGACATGTTATGCGCAACTGACATATACGATAAAAGATCTGTAGACACATTTACGCGGCATTTCAGGAGTACTATACTGTATAACATTATAGAGGATTTCTAGAATTTAACACTTTATAGATTTTCTTGTTCGTTGTTATCTTCTGTGGTAAACACACTATGTGGTAAGTAATTCCCGCAAGATGCATCTATTGCTATTATAGTATTACGTAATATGTTGTATACGTCAGTCACGCATTATGTGCATTCGGCCCTTGATTGGAGTTTATAACTTAAAAAAAGATGCAAAAAACATTGATCCATTTATAAGACATGCAATAAGTCTTGTTTTCATATTGGTTAGTGCTTATGAGCTTTTAGACACTTCAAAATAAAAGCCACTATCTGTATTTCTGTAGTTTTTCATATTTTGTGATTCATGTTTGTTTGTTTGTTTTTTTCCACTTATTTGTGCTTTTGAATTGCATTATAGGACTTTTATCTTTCTTCCAGCAACTTTTAACCTTGAAAAGTTTAAAAAGGTGACTTTTATTAATATTTTTAAATGTTTGAAGTGATATATTGTCTGTGTTGGTGTTTTATATTACGCTGCAAAAACCTGGTGAAAAGCTGCCAGCACAGTTTCTTATTATTATTAGAGATAATAGACTATATATTATTACTATATAGTTATTATTAGAGACAGATTTCTCTGTATATAATTTCTTATGCATTATATTATTTTAAACTACTAAAATGTCAATAAAAGTCACTTTGTTAAACGGTAGAGTTGAATTTTCAACATCAAAAGTCAACAGAGCAGAGATCAACATCCCATAATACAGTTCAGAACCGTAAATAATCGAAAAACACAATATGGAAACTGATAATTAACAATTAATCTTTTTAGAGGCAGGATAACATTTTAAACTACTCTAAATGTGTTCATCTGACTGAAAACAATGGCTTGAGGGTGAATAATTGATAGGATAACTCTCATTTTTAAGTGAACTATTCCTTTAAGAAACATATGTTATGAGAGGCACACAGACCATAGTGACATTTTTAGTTGAGGATGAACTATCCCTGAAAGAAATCCTGTAAACTACATTGACTATGCAGATTATTTCAAATTAGTTTCAGAGAATTCCTTGAATGTTTTCACACGAATGTGAAAAAAAATGAACTCAGAAAGCAAATAATATATAGTATAGTAATATAAATGAAGAGTTCAGATGCAAAAACCTCTGAGTGCCATCTGAAATTTTCATTGAAAATGAGCATTTTTCTCAGACTCGTATGTTTATGTTGAGTTGTTTCATTTTAAAGACCTTTAAAAGAGTGTATTGATTGCCATAAACCTGAAATGACTAAACCTGCAGACAGCAGCCTGATAAAAAATGCTTATTTGTGAAGGAAACATTGGAGGTTTTTGCATCTATACTCTTTAAAAATTTGAGTTTTTAAGATAGGCGTAAAAAGCAGGTTGGATGTCCTTTAATTTCAGTAATGCTATAATGTGTCATAATATGTGTACTTTAGTTTGAGCAGTTTATATTCCGCTATGAAACACACAAGGAAAGTTCACACAGAAACACACAGTTCAAGTCTGATTTAGGTTGCTTGTTAATTTACCTCAAGTCCTAATATCACTCTTGAGTAGTACCTGCACTGTACGGAAAGCTGTATTTGTATACTGTATTGGCATTTGTTTTTATTTTGTTATGATACAGATGTTTTTTGTTATTATTTCAGTGATTCAGTGATTTGCTTCTTGGATTGTCAAAGAGAGGTAGAGATGTGTTAAATTATTCATTGTAGTGTTACAGTAGGATTTTTCTCATCCGCATTTAAAGAAACTACATCGAGTCTGTCAGCATTATTGTTTGTGATGGGTTTTCTTGGAGTACGGTAATTTTTACATACAGTTTTGTACTTTAAGAATGTTTGCAAATTTGGTCATATTTAATTGATGTGCGCATGGGAAAATTTCTGCATGAAATGTTTTGTACATTCTATATTAGACCATGAACTGATCAGAACAAATGTTTTAGAAATGTTGCAAAATTCCAGGGAAAACAAGAACAATGTTTTTTATAAAGGGATCGTGGGTGTAAATATCGAATTATTTAAACTTGAAAGTGTAATTTGAATAAATGAGCTAGTGTTCTTTATGTTGAATTCTGAACAAAAGTGCAGTGCATGGGGATTCTGGCCTGCGTATATCATGTCCAGACACTGGTGTAGTAAATACGTGTGTTTTTAGGTGAATTTATTTATGTTTCCAGTTTCTTTTCACCTGCCAGCAGAAACCCATGAAAGCCACTGGACAACAACCAATCAAACACTGTTATTTGAGAATATTTGCACACCGGTTTGAATAAAAGTGCCAAAATAAATCTTCTGTTGACTGGTCTTTCACTAATGGAGCTTAATATAATATACAGTTGAAGTCGGAATTATTAACCCCTGAAATATTAGCCCACTGTTTATTTTTTTTTTCCATTTTAAGTCTAACAGAGAGAAGATTTTTTCAACACATTTCTAAACATGATAGTTTTAATAACTCATTTCTAATAACGTTTTTTTTTTAATCTTTTTTAATGTTTTTTTTTTCTTTTTTTTTAATCTTTGCCCTGATGACAGTAAATAATATTTTACTAGATGTTTTTCAAGACACTATAATACACTTTAAAGTGACATTTAAAGGCCTAACTAGGTTAATTAAGTTAACTAGGAAGGTTAGGGTAATTAGGCAAGTTATTGTATAAAGATGTTTTGTTCTGTAGACTATTGAAAAAAAAATTACCTAAAGGGGCTAATAATTTTGTATAATTTTAAAATGGTGTTTAAAAAATTAAAAATTAAGTAGAAAAAATATTATCAGACATACTGTGAAAATTTCTTTGCTCTGTTAAACATCATTTGGGAAATATTTTTAAAAAAAGATTAAAAAAATTCAATAGGAGCTAATAATTCTGAGTTTAACTGTACCTCAAATTCTTTTTTTAGCCTTAATAAATCCATTCATATCCGAGAGTTTCCATCCATCCATGTCGTTCAATCCATCGTTCCTTCCATCCATCCATCCATCCATCCAGTCGTTCTTTTAGTCTCTGTTTGTCTAACAGTTTATCTCTCCCTCCCTCCCTCCATTTTTCCTTAACTTCATCCAATCATGTTTGTTCCATCTATCCATGTTCCATCCGTCCATCATTTTGTTGTTCCATCCTGTCGTTCCATCCATCTGTCCATTCATTCCATCCATCCATCCATCCATCCATCCATCCATCCATCCATCCATCCATCCATCCATCCATCCATCCATCCATATATCTGTTCGTTCCATCCATCCATCCGTTTGTTTGTTTGTTTGTTTGTTTGTTTGTTCCATTCATCCATTTGTTCGGTTGTTCCTTTCATCCATTTATTGATTCATCTGTCTGTTTGTTGTTCCCTTCATCCGTCATTCTGTTTGTCTTTTTTGTTCCATCCATCGATCCGTCTATCCATTCCATCCATCCATTCTACACATCCATCCATCCATGTTCCGTTCGTCCGTTAATTTTATCCATCCACACATCTGTCCATTTCATCCATCCATATGTCCGTTCAATCCATCCGTTTGTTTGATCCATCCATTCGTTCAATCCATCAGAACGTTCCATCCATCTGTTCATTGGTTCCATCCATCGTTTCTTTACATCCATCCATCTGTTCGTATCATCCATCCTTCCATCCGTTTGTTCATTCATTCGTTTCATCAATCCGTCCGTCCGTTCGAACCATTCATCCATTTATTTGCTCCATCCGTCCGTTTATTTCATCTGTCTGTTCGTTCCCTCCAATCATCCAACAAATCATTTCTTCAGTCTTTGTTCATCCGTTGTAGTTTCTTAAAGCACATGTAAAAATAAAGAGGTAATGTAACTCTTCAATTCAGTAAATGTCACAATATATATATATATATATATATATATATATATATATATATATATATATATATATATATATATATATATATATATATTCAAATATGAATTTATTTTATTGGTAGCACTTTACACTAAGATTAAACAATGAACAATACATGTATTATTACAGTATTTATTGTGTAATAGTTTAGTCAATTTTGGATTCAGCATGACCTATTAATCATAGAGGTATTGTTCATATTAGTAAATACAATAACTAATATAGAACTTTATTGTGCCGATTTATTTTAGCATTGCAGCTTCTTTTTGATAAAAATGATTTAAAATCATTATTATTTAACTTTCACTCTGTAAATGTGTCCTTCAGATGAGACGTTAAACAGAGGTCCTGACTCTCTGTGGTTGTTAGAGATCCCAAGATGTCCTTTAACAAAAAAGTAGGGGTTTAACCCCGGCATCCTGGCCAAATCTGCCCACTGGCCTCTGTCCATCATGGCCTCCTAACCCTCCCCATTTCATAATTGGCTTCATCACTCTCTCTCCTCTCCATCAATCAGCTGGTGTGTGGTGTGAGGTCTGGTGCAAAATGGCTGCCGTCGCGTCATCCAGGTGGATGCTGCACACTGGTGGTGTATGAGGAGATCCCCCCCTTGTGTAAAGTGCTTTGAGTGCACAGAAAAGCGCTATATAAATGTAAGGATTTATTGTTATTAATTATTATCCTTATTATGTGTAATTTATATTATTTATTTATAGTTTGTATAATGTATGCAATACATAAAAACTAGACACATTGCAGTGCAGTAAAAGCAGAGATTTAGATCAGCCGTGCTTTTGCTTAAATGAAGTTTGCTTACAAGTTTTTTTCAAACTTGTAAATAAAGCAAATATAATTAGATTTTTTCCCCCAAGAAAAACTGAATTTGTTTATTTCAATTACATTTTTTTGCATTTTCTGAGTGAACACTGTTCTTTTTATGAGCACTTTCTTTTTTTCAGTATAATTAGTGATTGCACTTAAATCGAGATATTCTTGTGAAGTCCATTTTCTTATCAATTTGTCCATCGTTTCATGATTCCATCCATCCATCCATCCATCCATCCATCCAGCTGTCACTCAAGCTCTCTAGCTTTCCTTACCTTCATCAAGTCATTCCATCCAGTCTTTGTTTATTGAGATATTAAATCCATTCAAAACCTGCAGATTCCATCCATGCATGAATGCCTCCTTCAATCTATCCATCTCTCCATCCATTCATCCATCCATTTTTTTGTTGCTTTTTTGAGTGAACATTGTTCATATACGAAAGAAAATTTGGGTTTTCAGTATGATTTGTGATTGCATTTAAACGGTGATATTCTTCTGAAGTCGCCCATGCGGACCAAACGGCTGTCTGTAAGGTAATGACTGGTCATCTGGTGAGTTTACGCTGCCCCAGGATGACATTATACTCCTGACATCTGCTCTCTCTGATGGGGTTGTGTGTGTGAGTCGACGCAGCGGCAGATCAAAGCTCTTCTGTGTGCCTCCGGCTGCAGATTACAGACCCAATAATCTCAGCTGAGAAGGTGTCGCTCTTTTTGAAATGGAGACTCTGTCTGTTGTGCGGCTTCCTGCGAGCCACACAAACATCTAGAGTAGAGCGTCATTCTGTGCCAGAAATCACAATATTCATTTTATTAATCAATTTTTTTTCATGATAATGTGGTGCTAAAAACCACAGCATCAAACGAAAGCACAGCCTGCAACCTCTTAAATTTAAAGGTCACTGTTTAGTCCTATTTCAAGTTATTCTGAATTGTATGTAAGCTGATTTCATATTCTGAAGCACAAGTTTTAAATGGGATCAAAATTAGACAACATTTTCATATTTCTCCCGGTTATTGGTGATAATCTGCTTTAAATGATGGTAAATTTCATAATAATCTGACAAACCCTGTTTAAAAGATTAATTCATTCATTCATTTTCTCTTCGGCTCAGTCCCTTTATTAATCTGTGGTCGCCACAGCGGAATGAACCGCCAACTTATCCAGCATATGTTCTATGCAGCAGATGCCCTTCCAGCCATAACCCATCACTGGGAAACATCCAAACACTCTCATTCACACTCACAATCATACACTACGGTCAATTTTAGCATACCCAATTCACCTGTACCACATGACTTTGGACTTTGGAAACCGGAGGAAACCCACATGAACACGGGAAGAACATGCAAACTCCACACAGAAATGCCTACTGACCCAGCTCGAACCAATGACCATCTTGCTGTATACTGCTTGAAGAAACTTCTGGTATTCACTTCTGATTTTGCAGCACTCTCTCTGGAGGTCTAAGGAGATTGGAATGACGTAAGAGTGAGTAATTGATAACACATTTTATTTTGGGGTGAACTAACCTTTTAACTGGCAGCCTAATTTTCAGGTTTTCATCCACTTGTGAGCGGTTCCAACGCGCCTAAATAGATTTGATGTCAGTTTGTCCAGAAGAAGGCCAAAAGGATGAGCAAAGCATGAGACGAGTGTATTTCTGAGTTTGCCTAACAACAGGTAAGTCGACTTGTACACTTACCACTTGTAGTGAATCCACTGTTTCCTCTCCATATGCACCTGACACTTTCTTGTAAACACACTATTTTAACACTACTAAGACTCAATGAAAACAACAACAAGAACTGCTGAACGTTTTATGGCATACAGCGCTTTATCTTTCAATTTCTAAAGATGCTTGGTGACTAAAATATTATTTTATTAAATACAGTGCATCTGGAAAGTATTCACAGCTCGTCGCTTTTTCCACATTTGTTTATGTTACAGTCTTATTCCAAAATGGATTAAATTCATTTATTTCCTCAAAATTCTACACACAATACCCCATAATGAAAATGAAAGAAGAGTTTTTTTTTTTTTTTTTTGGAATAGTTGCAAATTTATTAAAAATCAAAAACCTGAAAAGTCACATGTACAGAAGCATTCAAAGCCTTTGCCGTGACGCTCTAAATTGAGCTCAGGATCATTCTGTTTCCACTGATCATTCATGGGATGTTTCGGCAGCTTCATTGGAGTTCACCTGTGGTCAATTCAGTTGATTTGAGATCATTTAAAAAGGCATACACCTGTCTATATATGATCCCAGGGTTGACAGTGCATGTCAAAGCAAAAACCAAGCATGAACACAAAGGAATTGTCTGTAGACCTCTGAGACAGGATTGTCTCGAAGCAGAAGGCTGGGGAAGGTTACAGAAAACATTCTGCTGCTCTGAAAGTTCCAATGAGCACAGTGGCCTCCATCATCCGTAAGTGGGAACCACCAGGACTCTTCCTAGAGCTGGCCGGCCATCTAAGCTGAGTGATCGGGGGAGAAGGGCCTTAGTCCAGGAGGTGATCAATAACCCGATGGTCACTCTGTCTGAGCTCCAGTGATTTTCTGTGGAGAGAGGAGAACTTACAGAAGGACCATCTGTGCAGCAATCCACCAATCAGCCCTGTATGGTAGAGTGGCCTGACGGAAGCAACTCCCCACATGGAGTTTGCCAAAAAGCATCTAAAGGACTCTCAGACAATAAGAAAATAAATTCTCTGGTCTGATGAGACTAAAATTAAACTCTTTGGAGTAAATGCCAGGCGTTACGTTTGGAGAAAGCCAGGCAGCGCTCATCAGCACGCTAATACCATCCCTACAGTGAAGCATTGTGGTGGCAGCATCATGCTGTGGGATGTTTTTCAGCAGCAGGAACTGGAAGACAAGTCAGGATAGAGGGAAAGATGAATGCAGAAATGTACAGAGACATCCTGAATGAAAACCTGTTTCAGAGTGCTCTTGACCTCAGACTGGGGCGACGGTTCATCTTCCAGCAGGACAATGACCCAAAGCACACCACCAAAATATCAGTGAAATGGCTTCACAACAACTCTGTGAATGTCCTTGAGTGGCCCAGCCAGAGCCTAGACCTAAATCCTATTGAACATCTCTGGAGAGATCTGAAAATGGCTGTACACCCTCGCTTCCCATCCAACCTGATAAAGCTTGAGAGGTACTGCAAAGAGGAATGGGCAAAAATTCCCAAAGACAGATGTGCCAAGCTTGTGGCATCATATTCAAAAAGACTTGAGGCTGTAATTGCTGCTAAAGGTGCATCAACAAAAGTATTGAGCAAAGGCTGTGAATACTGATGAACATGTGATTTTTTTCAGGTTTTTCATTTTTAGAAAATTTGCAACAATTTCAAAAACTTTTTTCACATTGTCATTATGGGGTATTGTGTGTAGAATTCTGAGGAAATAAATGAATTTAATCCATTTTGGAATGAGGATATAACATAAAAACATGTGTAAAAGGTAAAACGCTATGAATACTTTCTGGATGCCCTGTAAATCTTTTCAATAAACCTGTCTTGATCAAATGCACCAAAATAATTTACCCATATCCACTGAGAAATGGATAAAAATATTCATTTTTGTTTACTCATTTAAATTGAGCACTGTACATGGACAAAAATGGTTCTCTCATGTTCTGTCTATTTTATTTACATGTTAATTTCTTTTAATCTAATTTTAGATGCTGAAGACATTTTCAGTCCATTTAGTTTAGTGTGATGCCATAATAGATGATAAAAAAAAAACACGCTGTCCTCTTCTCCAACGGTCTCCTGCTGGAAAAGGCTTGTTTCTTGACCGTCGTCTTCTCTCTATAAGCCTGTAAAAATGATTGACTGCTAAATAGCCTTTAATCTCACATGCCACTGATGGAGATCTCCATGGTAACGCCACTTTAAGCTCGCCTTCAGAACAGTAGATCACCACTTTAACCCAAAGACTGAGGAAAAATAGATGTTAACCCAACCATATTATATTAATACTGTTAGCCTAATAAATGCTGATTAATAACCTAGTGGTAAAAATCTGATTTTTAATGTTGTTTACAAAAGAAAACATGTAAATTCTCCTTAAAGAGATGAAAAATCCAAAAATCCGTCCAAGTCAATGGTTACAGGATTCTAAATACATTTTTCTAAATAACTTCTTTTGTATTTAGCAGAATAACAGAACTCACAAGACAAAACTGCATGGAACAACTTGCGGGTGAGTAAATGGTGTGTAAAATGTAATTTTTGGGGGAACTGTCCATTCAATGCATTACTTTAAAAAAAACAGAGAGCAAGTGGCATTTATTCTAATGAAAAACATTTCACAGAAATGTTTAGTTTACCTTTTCTTGGAACTTTTGTTTCTGCTAGTGCAATGACATTCAGATATTTTTATTTTCCACTGTACATGAAAAGACTTTTCTAGCAGTACCTTTTAAGATCCAGACTTGATTCAGTGAAGGTTTTACATTAAATGCTTTAGCTTTGCTGGGCAGTAATGAGAGCACTATTTATCTACTTACTGCTTGTTTCCACTGAATGGTACGGTACAATAGAGGTTGGTTCGGATTCTTTTTTATCTGGCTTGCATTTCCACTGCCAAAAGAGTACCAATGGTATAGTGTACAACCGAAAGTTTCAGTCGATGTCATTCTCGCTTGAGGAAATGTCACAGTAAAGCTGTACAGGTCATTCACATATCATATACCCTACTGAAAAAAAAAAAAAAAACTAAGCTGGTCAGACTGGTTTTAGTTGGTTTCCCAAGCTGGTCATGGCTGGTTTGTCAGGCTGGTTTTAGAGGGGTTTTGGCCACTTTTTAGCTGGTTTTAATTGTTCAGGTTGGTCTTAGCTGGGTTTTAGCTGGTCAAGCTGGTATTAGCTGGTTTTAGCTGGTCTTAGAGGGCGTATGGCCACTATTTAGCTGGTCTTAGCTGGTTTTAGCTGGTCAGGCTGGTTTTAGAGGGGTTTGGGCACTTTTTAGCTGGTCTTAGTTGGTCAAGTTGGTCTTAGCTGGTTTTAGCAGGTCATGGTCAGGCTGGTTTTAGAAGAGTTTTGGCCACCTTTTAGCTGGTCTTAGTTGGTCAGGTTGATCTTAGCTGGTTTAAGCTGGTCCTAGCTGGTTTTAGAGGGGTTTTAGACACTTTTTAGCTGTTCTTAGTTGGTCAGGTTGGTCTTAGGTGGTTTTAGCTGGTCAGGCTGGTTTTAGAGGGGTTTTGGCCACCTTTTAGCTGGTCTTAGTTGGTCAGGTTGATCTTAGCTGGTTTAAGCTGGTCCTAGCTGGTTTTAAAGGGGTTTTAGTCACTTTTTAGCTGTTCTTAGTTGGTCAGGTTGGTCTTAGGTGGTTTTAGCTGGTCTTATCTGGTCAGGCTGGTTTTAGAGGGGTTTTGGCCACCTTTTAGCTGGTCTTAGTTGGTCAGGTTAATCTTAGCTGGTTTAAGCTGGTCCTAGTTGGTTTTAGAGGGGTTTTAGTCACCTTTTAGCTCGTCTTAGTTGGTCAAGTTGGTCTTACCTGGTCTTTGTTTTAGCGGGTCAGGCTGGTTTTAGAGGGGTTTTTAGCTGGTCTTAGTTGGTCAGGCTGGTTTTAGCTTGTCAGGCTGGTCTTACTGGTCTTAGCTGGTCAAGCTGGCTGTTCTTAACTGGTTTTAGCTGGTCAAGCTGGTCTTAGCTCGTCAGGCTGACTGGTCTTAACTGGTTTTAGCTGGTCAGGCTGGGAGACCAGCTAAAACCAGCTTGACCAGGCTGGGAGACCAGCTAAAACCAGCCTGACTAGCCTGGCCAGGCTGAGAGACCAGCTAAAACCAGCCTGACTAGCCTGGCCAGGCTGAGAGACCAGCTAAAACCAGTCTGGCCAGGATGGGAGACCAGCTAAAACCAGCTTGACCAGCCTGTCCAGGCTGGGAGACCAGCAAAAACCAGCTTCACCAGGCTGAGAGACCAGCTAAAACCATCCTGGTCAGACTGAGAGACCAGCTTGACTAGTCTGGTTAGGTTGGGAGACCAGCTAAAAACAGCTTAACCAACTAAACTAAAACTAAAACCTGGTTTTAGCTGTTTTTTTCAGCAGGGACGAAAAACACTTCTCACAGAACAGATGCTTTATACACATAAATACTTGTGTATAAATGTTTATTACTAACTTTTCTATGAACACGATTTGATAATAACTGTAGATCAATGCTAGGGCAAAATGGCCTACTGTAGCGTCTTTAATTATATATAATAAATGTATAGACACGCACACAAGCTTCCTGAGAAAGTGAAACCTCTTGCTTAAGACGGCCTTTTAAACAACTACAGGGCACAGGATAGATTCTGCTCTACTTTTTGGCTAGGTGGCTGTTTATCAAGATGACAACAAAGTTTCTTAAAGCTCGGGTTGACCATGGGTATGTATATATTATAACGATGTAATGTCTCGGCTGTGTATTTAAAAAATGGCGCTTCCTTTGTTTTCATTCTCCTGGCTTGTGCACGAGCTAGTGACAGATCTCTGTAAACCAATAGCATTCAGCTACTTTATATATATATATATATATATATATATATTAATATATATATATATTATAATAGCTCTACCTATAGGTACCCTTTTCAAAAGGGTACCCAAAAAGTGGTAAGGTACAGTCAAAATTTTGGTACCTTTTGACAGTGGAAACAGTCACAAAATCGTACTGAATCGTACCATACTGTACCACTCAGTGGAAAAGGGCCATTAAGTTCAAAGGGGACCAATTGTGCTTCTTTTTACAAGATAAAATCACTCAAATAATGTTCTATAACTCTTTGAAACTGCCCCCTTTTAGGGTTTGATTCTAATTTTGCCATTTGGGTGACTGTCGCTTTAAATTCAAACGAGATTGTGCTCTTTTTTAAAAGAGGGTGGAGCTAAAAATGCCTACGTGTCAGCATAATGGCACATTCAAAAGCAAGACTAATGTCTTATGCTAATGAGCGAGAGATGGTATCTAATAGGTGGGGCTTTCCCCCTCTGATGACACGTACATATGGAGAATGCCAATCAGACTGTTTCTGCAGACTGCTTTTATCAAGTGTAATTGTTGAACAAAATATTAATAGATTTTGTTTAATAATTACATTCAGCCTACCTGCAGCGCATGTGAGAGGTTGATCCGCAGCAAATCCACCTGCTCACGCACTATACCCATTTCATGTATAACTGTAAACTTGACTTCGCTGGCTGATCATCTTTAAACTCAAAAGGCATTTTTAAGTGTCCTAACTTGACACTGCTGCTGCATAATAGGATGTTTCTTTACACAGTTGTGAAATTAGCTTTAGCAATTGAAAATGAAAGCAAACATTCCAAATGTTTCTGTGTTTTGTCAATTTCATTTTAATAATATTAATAATAGTGTAGATTACTGTGGGACTGTGCATTGAACTAAACATTTTTATTAGGCTACATATCCCCTGACTGAAAAACTAATGTGAAAATGATTGGCAGCTGCGTGTCTGCTAAAATTAATTTAACGGCAAATTTCTTCTGTGTTTTTTCCTTTCAGAGCTCAGGAGAGTTGTATTTAAATAATTAGTTTATCAAAACATGTAATGAATTAGGCTGCTCGCCTTCATGCCATACACTATGCCAGTTGTCTAGAGTGCACCTATCTGCAGCGTGCATGCTTTAAAGGCTATATACAGGCGCATCCTGACCTGACGCAGGGACCAGATCTCTCCACTATTGCTTTAATTTCACAGTTTTCTTAATTCAATTGCTATTTCATATTATAATATATCTAAATGTGTGTTCTGAAGGTTGGAATGATGGTAGCATTAGTACTTTTTGACAGAAAGAGTTTTCAATGAACAACTCTTTATGAAACCTGGGGGGCACAAATTCTTTCTAAAGGGGCAACCCCTCCCCCCATCCCCCCACCCCCCAACCTCGTAGCTCCAGGCCTGTATATATGCTCAGTACAGCTTTGTGTCTGTTGCATGATCCAAATATCTCAGAGAACACTATAAAAAGAAACATTTATGTAAACACTGTTTTTTTTCTGTGTTTAATGAACCTCATTAACGGGTCTGTCCAGCTTCCATGTAGTGCTTTTCCAGTATTTTTGAATGGTTTTGTAACTAAAAAGAGTTAAATGTTTGATTAACAGCAATGGTTATGCTTGCACTAAAGCAGCTGCAGCATGTTCCGTCCCTCAAGAGAGTTTCTTTACACAAAAGGCGAAGGAACAAATGTTTTCATACTTTATTCATGCCAATCATTGACAACTTGCATTAATATTACACTTCAAGGACTTGCAGAGCAGAAAGAGTTTTCAAACTTGCTTGACAACACGCTGTACAATAACCTTGAAGAAGCTCTCAGACCTTGAAGGATGTGAGTTTTAAAAAATCTGCTGAAAAAGAAACATTACAATGACATTTACCCTCTACAAATATAGCGTTAATCAATGTTAATATGATTATTTGCTTATCTAAAAGTTGCATTTGTTAACTTTATTGTGAATTATCATGAACTATAAACTATTATTTACTAGTTATATAGATGCTTTAAAACAGTGGTTCCCAACCTGGGGTCCGCGCCCCCCTAAGGGGTGCGCCAGGGTTTATAAGGGGGGCGCGGGAGATGATAAGTATTGAGGTAGAAAAAGGCATAAAAATGCTCCACTAATATATAGGGCTGTACAATTAATCGAAAATCCGATTTCGATTTCAAGCGATTATAAAAAAGCATTCATCTGATGATGTAATGAAGATGTAGTATGACATAGACCAGTGTTTCTCAACTGATGGGTCGCGGAAACATTTTCAGTGGGTCAAATGTTTAATTTTTAACTTATTTTGCTTAAATAAGAGTTTTATTTTGAAATGCGGAGCGACAACTGTACCGTTTGACATGTAAAATTTCATTTAATTATAGCAACAAATATGTCAAAGCGCAAGCACGACCCCGAATATGTAAATTTACATATATTGATGACAAAAAAAAGGCTTAAACCTCAGTGTGTCATATGTAGTGATGTGCTCTCACAAGAGCACTTTTAGAAACCAAACATTTGTCGTTTTTACTTTGTAATATTTCTATAATTTGAGGCATTTTGTTAAATGACAATAATAAAATATTGTTTATTTGTAAGTCTTGGTGATTTTCTTATGATTTATCTGTCACTACTTGTGTATGTTAATAAATAAATACAAATTAATTATAATTCCTAAAATTATATTATAGTCCTGAAAATTTGGGCCGCCGGCTGATGACCATGTAAAAATGTGGGTCCCATGGCCAAACCAGTTGAGAACCACTGACATAAACAAGCCTGTGCGTATCGCTTGATATTCTAGACTCGCAATCATCTAATTCAATGGTGCAGTTGTAATAAATCAAAAAGCTCAACAAGGAAAGTTTGTGAAGCCGATCACGGCCAGCACAATATGGACAAATGTTTATGGGGAACTAATTGGAAATGAAATGATAATCTAAAGTTTAACTCCGAAAAGAATAGGAAAAAAAATAACAAGATGTAAAACAACTATTTTTTCCATCAAGCTCCTGGTTAGGCAGGTCACATTGGTTTCTATAGCATTTTGTACAATGTTAGACTGTCAAAGATGCTTTATAAGGATGAACAGGAAAATGATGAAGTTAAAAAACGAAAAATGTATCATTGTCCACCATACTCACTATCAGTTAAGCAGCAGAATGCTAGTGTTTGTTTAGTTTGTTCAAAATTAATACATTGAATTCATTATGAGTGTCACTTTTGTCAGACATGATGAGGTAAGAGAAGACGTAGACAAGCCTGTGCGTATCGCTTGACGTTATAGACCCGACATCACCCAATTCAAAGGTGGCATTGTAATAAGTCTAAATGCTCAACAAAGGAACTTTGTACAATATGGACAAATGTCTAAAGGGAACCAATTGGAAATGATACGGTAATCTAAAGTTTAACCCTTAAAAGAACAGGAAAAACTAACCAGATGTAAAACAATTATTATTTCCATCAAGCTGAGCTGTTTCTAAAGCAATTTATTCAATGTTAGACTGTCAAAGATGCTTTATACAGTTGAAGTCAGAATTATTAGCCTCCCCCCCAATTATTAGACCGCTAGTTTATTTTTTTCCCCAATTTCTGTTTAACTGGGAGAAGATTTTTTCAACACATTTCTAAACACAATAGTTTTAATAACTCATTTCTAATAACTGATTTCTTTTATCTTTGCCATGATGACAGTAAATAATATTTTACTAGATATTTTTCAAGATAATTCTATACAGCTTGAAGTGACATTTAAATGTTTAACTAGGTTAATTAAGTTAACTAGGCAGGTTAGGGTAATTAGGCAAGTTATTGTATAACAGTAGATTGTTCTGTAGATTATCAAGAAAACAAATAGCTTAAAGGGGCTATTAATTTTGTCCCTAAAATGGCTTTTAAAAATATATATAACTGCTTTTGTTGTAGCTGAAACAAAACAAATAAGAAGAAAAAATATTATCAGACATACTGTGAAAGTTTCCTTGCTCTGTTAAACATCATTTGCAAAATACTTAAAAAAGAAGAAAAAAATTTGAAGGGGGCTAATAATTCTGACTTCAACTGTAAGTGTGAACACGCAAATTATAAAAGTCAAAAAAGAAACTTATCACTGTTCAGCATATTTAACATGTCAGTATTGTGCTTCTAATTCGTTTCAAAATGCTTATGTTGAATTCAATATGAGTGTCACTTTTGTCAGACATGATGATGTAATAAGACATAGACGAGCCCGGGCGTATCGCTTGATTCAATGGTGCAGTTGTAATGAGTCAAAAAGCTCAACAAGGAAAGTTTGTGAAGCCGATCACGGCCAGCACAATATGGACAAATGTCTATAGGGAACCAGTTGGAAATGCGATGGTAATCTAAAGTTTAACCCTTAAATAACAGGAAAAAATAACAAGATGTAAAACAACTCCTATTTCCATCAAGCTGAGCTCCAGGTTGGTCAATTCGCATTGATTTACAGAAGCTTTACACTTTAAAAAATGCTGGGTTCCACACCATTCATATTGTCCCAAACACAAATCGATTAAGTGAAAAGATTAAAGTAGATTAAACATAAATAAATTAGGTTGCCCCAATAAAATCTCAAGAATTGTGTTGTCTCAGCTCATTTTAAATAATTAGTTTGAACCAGCAACACTTTTTTTTTTGATTGTACGAGGGTAAATCATAGCACACGTGCTGCTGATGATGTGACAATAAAAGTGATCTGAACAGGCAATTTATAAAATTCAGACAAAAAAAATCCCACCTCTGTCCAGCATATTCAATATATCTGATAAGTAGCAGAATGCTATCGTGCTTTTAGTTTGTTTAAAAAAGTTCAATTCAATATGAGTGTCTATTATTTCTATTATTTATTTTATTATTCTCCATTTTTCCACTTAGCCTAGCTCCAGGTTGGTCAATTCACATTAATTTCTATAGCAATTTAGCCAATGTTAGACTGTCAAAGATGCTTTATAAGTGCAAACAGGCGAATTATAGAATCCAGACAAGAAAAACTAATCATTGTCCAGCATATTCATTACATTAGTTAAGTAGGAGAATGCTATTTTGCATCTAGTTCATTCTAAAATGATTTATTTAATACAACTCAGTAAACAATTTTTTGTTTAATAGACGTCTAATAGACATCTAAACGTAGACAGCTTGGCTAAAACAAGGCTAAACTTGAGCTGTCTGTGAAAATCTAAAAGATATCTAAGAATAGCCTAAACTAGACTAGTCATCAAAATGACAGATTAGACAGACTTTATACATGTAGTTAATCATTCCTGTTTATTTCCGCAGGGCCGGAGTGCGACCCTTTATTTCACCCCTAGAGTTTCAATTCTTAGACCGGCCCACCTCAGTTCACGACTGACTATATTAAAATAACGTCAATTCCAATTCAGATTCTAATGACACTATTACGTCTTTTTCAAGGACACAGCTGCTTTAGAACTTTAAATGTTTTTCATAAATATGAGAAAATTAAAGAGTAGCTAAATCTCCAACACTATTCTTTAAAACATCACAATGTCCTTTCCTGCAATATCCGAATATATATTCTGTGCAAAATTCTTTATAGATATCAGTCATTTGTAACGGTGGTCACACACAAAAATAAATATGTACACCTATATAAGTAACCCAAACAGTATTATATGTCTTAAAAAAAAAAAAAAAAAAAAAACTACTCGGGTAAGGTTGGAACTCGCGTCGACCACTGAACCACAATGGCGCTATCATAACGGTGCTATCATGACGGTGCTATAATGATGGTGCTATCATGATGTTGCTATCATGACCATGCTATCATGATGTTGCTATCATGATGGTGCTATCATGATGGTGCTATCATGACGGTGGTATTATGATGTTGCTATCATGATGGTGCTATCATGATGGTGCTATCATGATGTTGCTATCATGACGGTGCTATTATGATGGCGCTATCATGATGGTGCTATCATGACGGTGCTATCATGATGTTGCTATCATGATGGTGCTTTTATGATGTTGCTATCATGACGGTGCTATCATGAGGGCGCTATCATAATGGTGCTATCATGATGTTGCTATCATGGCGGTGCTATCATGATGGTGCTATCATGATGTTGCTATCATGACGGGCTATTATGATGTTGCTATCATGACGGCGCTATTATGATGGTGCTATCATGACCGTGCTATCATGACGGTGCTATCATGATGTCGCTATCATGACCGTGCTATCATGATGGTGCTATCATGACGGTGCTATTATGATGTTGCTATCATGACAGTGCTATTATGATGATGCTGTCATGACGGTGCTATTATGATGGCGCTATCATAATGGTGCTATCATGATGTTGCTATTATGGCGGTGCTATCATGATGTTGCTATCATGATGGTGCTATCATGATGTTGCTATCATGGCGGTGCTATCATGATGGTGCTATCATGATGTTGCTATCATGACGGGCTATTATGATGTTGCTATCATGACGGCGCTATTATGATGGTGCTATCATGACCGTGCTATCATGACGGTGCTATCATGATGTCGCTATCATGACCGTGCTATCATGATGGTGCTATCATGACGGTGCTATTATGATGTTGCTATCATGACAGTGCTATTATGATGATGCTGTCATGACGGTGCTATTATGATGGCGCTATCATAATGGTGCTATCATGATGTTGCTATCATGGCGGTGCTATCATGATGTTGCTATCATGGCGGTGCTATCATGATGTTGCTATCATGACGGTGCTATCGTGATGGTGCTATCATGACGGATCAAGTTATGTCAGATATATTAATGTAGTGAATCATCTGATATTTATTGAGCAGGAGTAATATTCATTAAAATTAATTATTCGAAAAAGTGCGACTGCTGAGAGTGCACACAGCTTGGAACACCGATCATCACAGCCAAAAAAAATAGTCGTCAAATCAGGCCCGGATTGGCAAATCGGGAGGACCAGGAGAATTCCCAGTGGGCCGGTCCTCCCGATTTGCCAATCCGGGCCTTATTTGACGAGTAGTCTAGTTTGGGCCTATTCTTAGATGTCTTTTAGATTTTCTCTGACAGCCTAAATTTAGCCTAGTTTTAACCAAGACGACTATCTTTAGATGTCTATTACACATCTATTAGACACCTTTTGAAAACATATATGCTTGCTGGGAAGTGTCACTTCTGAAGAAAAATCAACACTGTAAACAAGTTTTTGCTGATTTACATTTTTGAGTTGAATCAAATGAACATTTTCTAGTCAATTCAACTTACATTAATCAAACTGATAATAATAACAAGTTAAACTTTTCATAACTAAAAAAAAACTAGTTGAAACCTGAGTAACTTATTAAAATACGTTAAAGCAACATATAAACATTTGCTATCATGACATGTCATTTTATATACAGTGCACTAAAGCATCTCCACAGACCATTTAGTGCCCGTGACTGTGTTCATGCGGCTCATGTTTGACCTCCTCGACCTTCATTTTATTCAAACAAGGATACTCGTCTAAAAAGAGGTTATAAGAGGCGATCAACTCCTTCCAGTAGCTTTTCTTCCCATAAATCAGCACGAACGCACTGACTGTGGTGTAAATACTGGCGAACAGCATAATCAAAGCCAGTGTGTTCTGCCGCATCAACACCACCGTGGTCTGCGTGTAAATGTCCACAACAACAAAACAGCTGTAAACGAACACCAAACTGAGCGTCATCTTGATCACCCGCATCTGAGTGCCGAGTTTAGGCCCGTGAGTGCCATTGCTGCTCGCCTTCATGTCCAGAAGATGCTTCGCCAAGTGATACGATATAGAAATGCTGCATTTGAACATAACGATTCCCGGAATGATGTCAGAAATTACAACGTAATAGAAGACGTAGACAAGCCCAGGCGTATCGCTTGGCATTATAGACCCACAATCGCCCAATTCGGTGGTGCCATTGTAATACGTCAACACACTCAATAAGGGAACGCAATTCGCAAAGCCACTCACAACTATCACCGTCAACACAATGTGGACGTGTTTCACAATGGCTTCTTGGATTCTTGTGTAACAATGAACGGGCTCAACAACTAATTTCGTGCCATAGTAAAAAGTCAGAAAGGCCGTGCTCCAGAATATGATGAGCTTCACACTGAAAACGAGGACTAACAATATGGCCTCCACCAGACTGATTTGGCAAACGGTGTCGATCACATCCATGGTCTGCCAGGAGTACGTCAGGACCTGCTGGGAGATGCTGGCAATGGCGATTGCTGTAATAATGAAGTCTGCCGGGTTCAGCTTGTGCTTTTTTCTGTAGCTTCTATAGTTGACTAGAAGCAGATACATGTTGAAGAAGATGGTCAGGATCGCCAGTACGCCGATCAGCAGCCAGGCCACCAGTTTGTCTTGAGTCGACAGCATGATGATGAGGTCTGTTAGTGGACACAAGAAAGAAGATGTCTTCAGTGAAAAAACAGTTGTTAACCGTTGTTATCTTCTTTTTCATGTTTGTTTAGAAGAGATTTGACAAATTGTGTTATTGAATGATCATGAAACACTGAAATGCATTTTTTATGATGTTGACAGTCATTTATGTGTCCCATGTTGCTAAAAACACTATTAGGACACATATATATTTAGCTAAAAAGTGAAAACTCAATGTTTTTGTGTTGTTATTTGTTCTTCGGGTTTAAAAATATAATTTTGAGGCAATGTCACAGCGATGAGATCATTGTGTAAATTCCAGTGTGGAGATTGGTTGTCTGTAACCGGCTGGTACAATGTGACATCAGTTTTCAGCACATCTGTTTAATAACACCCCATTCACACGGGGCTTCAGCGTCAACGCTTGACTGAAGGCGTGTCTGAAGTTGAGGCTGAAACGATCGTCATAGAAGCGTTAGCCAATGAAATTCAGTCAGCAATAGGCCACAGTCTAGCTGGTGTATTTGCATACAGCGATCTGATTGGTTGACGCTTCTGTCGGCGCTTGAAAAGTTGAGCTAATCCCTACTTCTGCAGTGAGCAACGCCTCTAAAGCGGCGCTGACGGATCCACAATGCAGTTCGGCAACGCCTGACGTCACCCATTAAAAGTGAATGGGAAGCGTTAACACTGACGCCCTGTGTGAATGGGGCGTAATTCATGAGAAAAACTTGTGAACGAGATGCTACTTCATTAATATCCACATTGTGTTGCCAACCGTAATTTAAACAAGTAGTTGAACAATTGTTTGGAGACACGGAATGCCAGTGATGTGCCGCAACAAAGGTTTTGTTTCCATTTCCCCGCGATAAGAGCCCAGTTCACGTGTGGACCCATATATATGGATTACAGTGGTCTGCTAACACGCAATTTTTTTATTACCCGAGAGCTTTTAGCCCCTGGAAATGGTGAAATCCGGATTTGCCGCTTGTCTCCTTTTAAAAAAAAAACGCAGTTCCAGTTGGTGTGGATTGTCCTGTCTCTACATATTTGGTAAGTGTTCAAATCAATGTTCTTTGTTTGTTTATTCAGATGGTTAGTATCGTCAGCAGTACTCTTTCAGTTTTTAAAGACATACCTTAGTCAGAAAGATTTAGTTACTAAGCTTACAGTTCGTTAATATCACTACAATATTATGGACTGGAAATCCTCCACTGCCACACAGCTCTCAGATCTGCTGTAAATGCTACTCTCTAAGAGCGTACTCACACTATGCTATCTGAATAGTGCCCTGGTCCGTTTCCCGGATCGTTTTAGAAGTGTGAGTGCTCTGAATCGGGCTCTCTGAGCGCGGTTCACTTGGGCTTTGGCGCTCTACGCTTGTAGTGTGAGTGCAAAACAAGCCAGAGCCCGAAACTGAAAGCGAGACGTGACATTTAAGGGACTGTTATACATGGATTTATTATTCACTCTTACTGTTCAATGAACGCAAACGGTCATAGTTAATTAAAAACGCAAACCCCTTCAGCAAACCCCCTAATTCCTGCAGCACGAGGACTTTATTATTGTTTATGAGAATCATAATTATCAGAATTATGGGAATTATCTGCCCAACAAATTCGACGACAAACATTTTTTAGTCTTTTGCCTCACCCAAAATATAAAATTACAAATAAATACATTTAGATCATTTACTTTAATCATTACTATTGAAATGTGAAGAGACTTTCAACCAGCACAACAAAACATCTTTCAGAAGACAATCACCTTAAAAATCTTCCTCTATTTATGTTGTCAATTCAAAATATTTTAATATAAGAAAAGCTATTTCAAAATAATATAAATACTTTATAGTATTAAAACAACACTGTTCTCAAACTGTATATGCAAAATCAGCAACTGAAATGTCAGAAATCCTAATAGCAAATTACACATTTTTTTCAGGTTATCTCTTGCTATTTATCATCTATAGAATATTTGAATTAAAAGCATTGATTAATTGAATCTGAGCAGAGTCATTTCAGTACCTTATTTTCCAAGTCTCAAATATTTTTCCTCATGTGCACAGTGCTAGAGTTCCTTGTGTATTTAGAGAATAAAAATACCAGAAAATGATGTTCTGTCGTCATGGCAAAGTGCATTTTTAAAGAAATGGTAAATGATAGGGAGAAAATTGATGCTGAATTGCTTTGGTCTGCTGCTGCTGAAAGCTCTACAATAGCCGGCTGACTTTTATACAGCAGCTATGAAGTCAGGCAATTTTCATATGCTGACCGTAACCATATTTAAAGCAGCGTGTTTTATGGCACAGAAGCATGACTAGTCATTTTAACCACTATCCAGACATTTGTGGTGGATTTTGAAGAGCTGTTGAACTTTATGTTTTTGGTTTTACACACAAATACACCCCAATATAGATATGCACACACAAACAGAAAGTCAAATACTGTACTGTCAAAAATAGTTAATAAAATACTAAAAATAAAATTAAATGTTTTAAATAAATAATATTGCAGTATGTTTACAAGAATATACGGTAACACTTTACAATAACAGTACATGAATAATGATGTATTAATATGTAAACTAAACATTACTTTATTATGAATTAATGATGAGTTAAGGTATGCACTAATCATGAATTAACTTTAAGTACAACATGAGTCACATGAGTTCATGTGTGAATAATGGCTACCTTAATTACTTGTTAGTACATGTTGTTAATTAATGTATTCATTAACATTTAAGTTTAGGCTAAATGTAACCCACATGAACTCATGAGCTGTTAATGTATAGTTATGTCATGACTTTACTTGGAGGGGCACATCACTATTAAGTCATCCTTAACTACTTATGAACTCCTCTTCATGTTGATGTTGACAGAACACTTTTCTATTGTTATTCAGTGTAAACTCACTAGTTGGACGTGTATAAGGAGTTCATGAGTAGTTAAGAATTGGTTAATGATGATGTGCCCCTCCAAGTAAAGTCACAACATAATTATACATAAACATATCATGAGTTCATCATGGTTAAATTAAGCATAAACTAATGTGGTAATTAATACATTAATTAACAAACAATCATGAACTAACAAGTAATTAAGGTAGCCATTATTCACACATGAACTCATGTGAATCATGTTGTAGTTAAAGTTAATTCATGATTAGTGCATACCTTAACTCATCATTAATTCATAATAAAGTAATAGCCCCTTTCACACATACAGACCTTTCCGGAAAATTGCCGGCAATTTTCCTGAAAGGTTGTATGTGTGAACAGGTCCTTTTTGAAAATACCGGTAAATTCGTTCTGGCTATTTTCCGGAAAGAGAAGTTGTAACATTACCGGCAATTTGCCGGAATGCTGCGCTGTGTGAATGCAGAAGAAAGATTCCCGTAATAAGCGCGTGCACGTCTAGAACGTGCTGACGTGAGACGTCTGCTTTAGCCAATCACAACAGTCAGACGCATTTACATCCGCGTGGTTTGTGAGGATAAAAGCCTTTGAATATTTTTCCAGACACATTTAGCTGCTAGAAGTTAGTCAGATCACGTTTATGTTCTTCTTAATGCCAACTGTGTAAATAATCATCGATGAGATGCTTATGATAAGCCGTTGTTTGTTTACCTTCAAGCTTTGCGTGCGCCTATGAGCGCCTGCACACGCACATATTATGAACATCTCGACATGAGAAAGTGATCCTGCGAAAGTTGTTCACAATATTGATCATCCACAGAGTTTGTAATTTAGTCAAATGTTTACAAACACAAGCGCAGCCGTTTAAAGCTCATTTGTGGTGAATGATGTCAGAATTTACCGGTATTTTGGAATGGATGTGTGAATGCTGTTTTCCGGAAAATTTCCGTAACGTCCTCGCCTGTGTGAACAGCGCTTTTTTCAATATACCGGTAAAGTCTTTCCGGAAATTTTCCAGATATTTACCGGTATCACTGTGTGAAAGGGGCTAATGTTTAGTTTACATATTAATACATCATTATTCATGTACTGTTATTGTAAAGTGTTACCGAATATACTGTTTTAGCACTATACTTTTTTTTTTACTTAAAACTCTTAAGGCACACTCCCACTATGCTATCCGAACTGTACACAGGCTCATTTCCTGGATTATTTGAGAAGTGTGAGAACTCTGAATTGGGCTCAGTCGTGGTTAAGTTGGCCGGCCCTGGCCCGGTTGGAAAAGGTGTGCCAGAGCATGGTTCACTTGGACTCAAAACCAGGGCCGGCTCCACGGGGGGGCCAGGGTGGGCCGGGCCCACCCAATCAGCAGCCTGGCCCACTCTGGCCCAACAAAAGATAACAATTTTTTTGCAATGCGTTTCATATCTGAGAAAGTAGCATACGATGTGACAGTGAGCTTTAAAACATGTTTTGTCATGCCAGGCTCATTAACAATCTTGATTAAAGGATACCGTTTAAATCATTTTAAACCATTCAAGCTGCATTAGATGAAAGAGAACCTAATTCGGTATAGAGCGCAGATTTCTGTGCGCATTCTAAGTGCGCATAACCAAATGCACTTCCCTTCTATGACATTTCATGCAGTCTTAATTCACACAATAGAAAGTCTTAAAGAATGCAAACACTTCAGCAGCAATGAGTAGGATAATCGGGAGATGTTTTGGGATCGGCCCGCCTAAACACTAAAGCATTTTTCTCACGGAAAGAGCAAATATTGTTATCTGGTAATGACGCACAGAAACGGACCAATCACAGGCAGTTTCAGTAGTGACGTTCGTGCAAATTGCAACACAAAATTCAAACACTTGTCTAAAGCACTTTGTTGTCATTTCTGCTTTGTCGACCCCAGATTAACAAAGGCACTAAGCCGAAAAGAAGAATGTTTTGAGAACATTAGCATAGCATTAGCATAAAACAAGCCTGAAATGTTCTAAAAAAATAATAAAAAAATAAAAAATTAAATCTGGGTATTTCATCCAATTTAAATACAATGCCTAAAGAATTATCTTTTAAACCTTCTATGAACTAAGTATAATGTTTTAAATACTAAGAATGTTAGAGAAATACATTCTCATACATGTTCTAATAACATTTTAAATACTATTTTGAGAATTTTAAAATTACATGAGACTGCAACTTTTTAAAAAGGTTTTGATGCAAAAAAATACGACATGAAGACCTCTAAAAATATTTAGAATATTCTTAGAATATTTAAAAAATAATGTTCTATACCTTAATGGGAACGGTAAGCAAATGTTTTATTTGCAGGGTTAGTTGCAATTTTTCATTTTTATAGTATGTGATTTGAGTATATTTGAGTAAATTAGATTTATTAAAGGCCTTTGTTAAATACAGCAAAAATAGGAAATCTGTCTCTTTTACACCAAAACTGAAAGGAAATGGGCAAAGATTAGAGGTTAATATTGTTAAACCTTCTTTCATAATTGTTACTATTTTCACATGCTTTACTGTTAAAATTGCAGGGTTCCACACCATTCATTCATGTTGTCCCAACACAAATTAATTAAGTTAATGTAACAAATGTAAGTAGAACATAAAACAATTCAGTTGTCACAAAAAAAATCTCAAGAATTAGGTTGTTGCAGCTCTTTTTAATCCATTAAAAATCCTTTTATTAAATGTTGGTTTGTTTCAAGAGATCATTATTTTACTTTTTTAAACAGACATAACCAAATGTTTAACTGAAACCTGTAATCAGAAACTTCGTGATTGTGATTTTCTTTTTGGTACCATCTCTTTACCATGGTATTGCAACATTTATTCCTTTTTTTAAAAGATCACAAAAACATTTTCATTACAAAAAACACGTTGTAAAAATGCAGGGTTCCACACAATTCATCCATGTTGTCCCAACACAAATCAATTATGCTAAATTAACAAAAGTAGATTGAACATAGAATAATTAAGTTGTCACAAAAAACTCTCAAGAATTAGGTTGTTGCAGCAAGTCACTTAAACAAGCAACAAAAAACTTTTTTTTTTTAAATGTTGGTTTGTTCCAAGAGATCATTATTTAATTTGATCAACAAACAACAACTTAATGCTAACTAGAACCTTAAGATATGTCATCAGGAACTTAGGTGAATGTAATTTTTTTTCTGTTATCTCTTTAGGGTATTACGGCATTTATACCTTTTTAAATGATCACAAAAACATTGCAAAGAAATTAGTGTTAAGTGAAGAAATTAAGTTAACTTAGTCTCTACAAATTGAAGTGGATTGAACATAAAACAGTTAAGTTGTCCCAAAAATAATCAAGACTTGTGTTGTTTCAGCTCATTTTAAACATTATTTTTGAGTGTATAATAAATTAATACTAAATTCAAAACAAAAATACTAGTATCGTAGGTACATAATACTAAAATAACACTGGTTTCTGTTCAGATGACAAAGTCTACGCATTTAAAAGTCTCTATTTCATCTCTAAAACGAAAACTTCTGACTCATGACTGCAAGGCGGCAATATTTTAATACATAATAATCTTTGTTTCTTCACCATATGTTCAACGGCACCTGCACAGACCTTCTGTTTTCTTTATGAGATGATCTTGTATAATTATTCAGATGCAGCCAATGTAAATCACAGGCAAATGTTGTGGCTCTTGAACTGCTTTGCCTGCGTCCTGTGCTAATGTGGCCCGGATGTTCAGCGGTTTTATTTGCTTAATTGGCACACAGATCACCGAGACCCTTAATGAGAGGAGAAGAACTCATTCACCTCATTCACAAGACAAATATGAGTCTCTCACCTAACATTCACATGCATTCACTGGAATAAGACCGCTGAAGTGTTTTTTAAGTTTTTATTTTATATTATTATTCATTTTATTTACTTCAGTCTATTTGAAAGAAAACAGCCTAAAATACTGTTGCTTTGTCATTCATTCATTTTTTTTTTTCAGCATAGTCCCTTTAATCATAAGGGGTCAAAGACAGCCTTTAGCTATAAAAAAAAAAAACTTGAAATCTGTATCAAAACATGAAACCATGTCAGCATATTTTAAACCCACCACATACTGTCATCAATTACTCACTCAATTCATTGTTTCTGTTCATCAGTTTGATAAAATTGACTTTCTTTAGTTGAAAAATAGGATTAATTTAAAGACAATACAATTAATCTGCCTTTCTGAATTGATTTGTTTGGTTTCTTTGAATTGTTGAATTACAGTGTTTAAGGCAAGAATACTTACATTTTGTATATTTGCAATCTGAAGGTTTTTATGATTTATTCAAGCAAAATCTATTTAAAAATGAATAAACAGATAAATCTAAAAACATACAAACAAATAAACAAACAAGCAAACAGTAAATAAATGTAAGAATAAATGAACTAATTAATTTCAGAATAGGCCCAAAAAACCTTAAAAATAAATAAATAAATACTACATAAATAAATGTAAGAAACAAACAAGCAATCAATACATTCAAAAATAAACAAACATAAAACTAAATTTAAAGTTAAACAAACAAACAAAAGTAAATAATTGTCAGAATAAACAAACAAAAAACTAACAATAAATAAACAATTAATAAATATGTGTAAGAGTAAACAAACAAACAATAAATGTACAGTATAAACAAACAAATAAATAAATGCAATGATAAAAAACAAAAGCAGACAAAAAATTAATAAATGTCAGAATAAACAAATAAAAAACTAATAATAAATAAATAAATAAATGAAAAAACAAATGACCAAACAAGCAAATTCTATAATAAATAAACAAATAACAATAAAAAAATAATTGTTAGATTAAGCAAACAATAAATAAATATAAGAATAAACAAACAAAAACTAATAAATAAATAATTAAATAAGAGAATAAACAAACAAACAAATACATGTCAGAATAAACAAATGAAAAAACAAGCAAATCTAAAAATGAATATACAACAAATAGATAAATAAATAAATATAAGAAAAAACAATCAATAAATGCAAAAACAAACAAACAAACAAACAAACAAATGTAAAGTTAAACAAACACAAAATAAATAAATGTTAGAATAAACAAACAAACAAACAAAAAACTAACAATAAATAAACAATAAATAAATTTATTTAAAATATACACAAACAAAAGAAAGAATATACAAAAACAAATGTCAGAATAAACAAACAAACAAACAAATAAATAAATGCATAATAATCAGTTTGTTTGCAGTATTTCCTTAGTGGAGTGTTAAACAAAGATACTCAAAATCCTATTTGTAAAAACTTTTGACTAATATGTAAAAAAAATAAATAAATGAATCCGTCATCACTCAATGTTCATATTATTGTGCTAGAAGTGTCGCATATTAGCGCATATTCAATGAAACAGTGTCTCATTTGCATATTTAAACACAAAATTAGAGAAAACTTAATACAAGAAATGTTTGCATTGTAATACAAGAAATGTTTGCATTGTAATCCGGAGAAATACAGTGCTCAGCATATATAAGTACATCCCTCACAAATCTCTCATTTAAATATATTATCTATAGGACGCTTTACAATTTTATATTTGTGCAGATACATTAGATTAGTCAGTACTGAAGCCAAATCTAGAGCTAATCTAACAAAATAACTTATGCTAACACTCCAAAAGTAGTCCACCCAAATATAAGTTTAATTTATAAAATTTAGAACAGCAAAATTCAAGGGAAACTAAAAATTATATAATTTTTTTTTTAAATGTTGTAGTCTGTCAGTTTTTTTCCCCAATATTTAACCTCAATATAAATGTAAATCTTTCTTTTTCCAAAGATGTTCGATGACTTAAATATATTTTAATAAATATGTGTTAAATAAATCTGTTTTGATCAAATGCACCAAAATATATGACCTATATCCACTGAGAAATGGATCAAAATATTTATTTTCAAAACGGGGTGTACTCATTTAATTTCAGCACTGTATGTTACTATAATCACTTATTTTTAAAACACTGTTCACCTGCAGTGTCTTCCATTAACAATCAGCTGATTATCATCACCACCACAAAAGCGTGTTGCTCTTCAAGAACTCTGCTGATCTCAGTTTATTCAGTTGAGAACAGTGAAAGCGGCTTCTCGCCTTCAGCCAAAGCTCTACTGGTTTCCTAGTAACCCAGCAGTCGCTTTTCTCTCTCGTCTGATAGTGAGAATACTTGCATGACCCTAACATTTTACCCACAGATACAATGGATTAAAGCCTTGGATAATCAGCAGAACCTACTGTATACTGTTTGTACTCTCATAAACCAGCGTATTCAATAATACATCTTAAAGCTCACAAACACCTTATAGTTATTTTCATGTTTGCATTATGTACACGGTCAAAAAGTGTAAGTCAGAATTATTAGCCCTTCTGAATTATTAGCCCTCTATTTATATTTTTCCCCAATTCCTGTTTAACAGAGATTTTTTTTCACATATTTCTAAACATAATAATAATAATAATAATAATAATAATAATAATAATAATAATAATAGTAATAACTTTTATTTATAGTGCGCTTTTCTAAGACCCAAAGCGCTACAGGCATACAAGGTTAACAAAAGCAGAACAATAAAAACAGTAAAAAAAAGACCACAATAAAACAATAAAATATGAACGATTCAATAAAATTTTATGATAAAATTAACAAAAATAATCAATCTAAGTTAAAAGCAACTTTCAAAAGGTGAGTCTTGAGAAGTCTCTTAAAACATTCCAGCGAGTCGGCGCAAGTGATGTAGTGGTTAGTGTGTCGACACATGCACTCCGGTGCTCGTGGCAACCCGGGTTCGATTCCGCCTCGCAAGCATAAGCCGATCCTTCCCCTCTCTCTGCTCCCCATGCTTTTCTGTCAATTCTCTCTACTGTCCTATCAAAAATAAAGGTGAAAACCCCGAAAAAATAATTATGAAAAAAAAACATTCCAGAGAAACGGCATTCCTGATGCTGATGGCTAGACCATTCCATAGCTTAGGGTCACTGTACGAAAAAGCACAACCACCGTCTTTAGTTTACAGCGTGGCTGATTCAATAAAAGTCCAGTTGCAGTGGTGTAAAGTAACTAATTACAAATACTCAAATTACTGTAATTGAGTATTTTTTTTCTCAGAAATTGTAACTTACTTAGTAGTTTTAAAAATGTGTACTTTTACTTTTCCTTGAGTACATTTTTAGTGCTGCATCTGTACTTTCACTCCACTACTTTCCTTCAACCTACAGTCACTACTTTATTTCCTCTTGTCTATGGGAATTTGAAAAATCAGTCCTGTAATTCCTGTCCAATTAAATTACACATAAAAGGTAAATTGCATCATATTGAACTACCTCAAGACATGTGCACTTTACATTGCAGCAAACTGTTTGGAAGCATTAAAAGTGTCCAAGAAGATGTTCAAAATCTTAACAGGCATTGGCTCAGAGACTGTTTAGATCAGAGATGCCCAAACACAGTCCTGGAGGGCCGATGTCCTGCAGATTTGCCTCAACACACCTGCACGGATGTTTCTAGAAAGCCTAGTATGAGATTGAGTAGCTAGCCCAGGTGCATCTAATTGAGATTGGAACTAAACTTTGCAGGACACCGGCCCTCCAGGATCAAGTTAACACAATGGAATCTATCAGATGTTGAATTTTAGTTGCCATAACTGATGAATAAATGTCAGTATTTGACGTCAATAGGATGTTGGTTCAAGATGTTGGCTCGACATTGGATTTTGGTCACTTTCTAACGACCTCAAATTAACCAAATGTCAACGTCTAATGATGTTACAGCTTGACGTTGTTTCAACGTTACCACTATGACGTCTATCAGACGTTGAATTTTGGTTGCCTACCTGATAAATAAATGTCAGTATTTGACAGGACGTTGGTTTAAAATGTTGGGTCGACATTGGATTTTGGTCACTTTCTAACAACCTCAAATCAACCAAATATCAACATCATTCGATGTCATTATTGGACATCAAAATAATGTTGTCCTTAGACGCTGGCTAGACATTGAATTTTGGTCACCTGACATCACACCCTAAATCTAACCTAATATTGACGTCTTATGACGTTGTGTGCCTGCTGAGCAATAACTAAATGCACTACAGAATGTTACGTTTAAACACACACATACACAAATTACATGGAAACGCATCAACTTTCAACAGCATAATACTCACTACTCACTACTTATGAGTACTTTTAAAAGGTCTACTTTTTACTCCTACTTTGAGTAATATTTACAACAGATACTTTTACTCTACTCACACTACATTTTTAGGCAAGTAATGGTACTTTTACTTAAGTATGCTTTTTCAGTACTCTTTCCACCACTGTCCAGTTTAAGAACGAAAACTTTGGGTGGGAGTGGCCAGAGTTGCCAGGTCAGGTGCTAGCCCATGCACTGCTTTGTATGTTAAAATCAGAATATAAAAAAAATCAATATGTGACTTAACAGGAAGCCAGAAAGTTGCTGAACTACAGGAGTGATATAATAGATTTAATAACTCATTTCTAATAACTGATTTCTTTTATTTTTGCCATGATGAAAGTGCATAATATTTGACTATATATTTTCAAGATACTAGTATTCTGCTTAAAGAGACATTTAAAGACTTAACTAGGTTAATTAGGTAAGTAGGGTAATCATTGGATAACGATGGCTTGTTTTTGTAGACAAATTAATACAAATATTGCTTAACGAGGTTAATAATATTGACCTTAAAATGTTTTTATTTTATTTTATTGAAAACATCTCTCATTCTAGCCGAAATAAACAAAAAGACTTTGTCCAGAAAACAAATGTCATCAGACATACTGTGAACAAAAAAATCCCTGCTCTGTTAAACATCATTTGGGAAATATTTGATGAAGAAAAATATCACAGGAGGGCTAATAATTTTCAACTTTATATATTATGATGAAAGGAAACTAATTCTTAATTTACATTTAAAAATAGTATATTTGGTATTTCATCCAGCTCACAAAGATGTACCAGAAAATGATTGATGAGGAATATGAAGTTTCACTAATCAGTTTTGTTAATCAGTTTTATGAATACTGTGACTTAAGTTGATTCGTGTCACTTTTAAAAGACAAGAAAATGACAGAAACCATCATGCGCATTTCAAAATCAACTAATCTGTGGGCACATTCATTCATTCATTTATTCATTCATTTTCTTTTCGGCTTAGTCCTTTTATTAATCAGGGGTCGCCACAGCGGAATGAACCGCCAATTTAACCAGAAAAGGTTTAACACAGCGGATGCCCTTCCGGCCGCAACCGATCACTGGGAAACATCCATACACACTCATTTACACACATACACTACGAACAATTTAGCTCATTCAATACTCCTATACATGTCTTTGCACTGTGGGGGAAACCGGAGCACCTGGAGGAAACCCATGCGGACAAGGGGAGAATATACAAACTCCTCACAGAAATGCCATCTGACCCAGCCGGGGCTCAAACCAGCGACCTTCTTGTTGTGAGGTGACAGCACTACCCACTGCACCACTGCTTTGCCTTCTGTGCTCACATATGAAGTAAAATGATACAAAAATAATTTACAACACTGTGAAAAGTATTTTTAGATAAAAAATAGTGAGTAAACCTGTTGCCTTAAAAACAACACATTGCATTCACGTTAAAAAAGTGAATAAACTATTCTAAAAAACGTTTCTGGAGAATTTTGTAGCCAGAAGTATGCATGGCTGCGTTTGGATTTTACTTTGATTTTGGTTTAATAATTCCAGTTCCAGAAAATTTGAACTTTCTATCTATTTTTTGATACGTCAGGTCTTACAGAGTTAAAATCGGTTTTATTTGTATTGTGCAAATTATATTTGTAAGGGTTTTGTGCATGCTATATATATTGAAAACGGGAAAAACAACAAATCGTTGTATGAATGCTGCAATGCTTAAATCATTTTCTGTTTTAAGCTCACGTGACCATCGGAAAGAACGGCATTTCATTTCTCACAGCAGGATCGCGTTCTCTGTTCTCGCAGTCCCCCGAGTTCGTTCTTCCGAGGTAACCTGCTCCTCCGTCATGCTCACTCCGCATGATATGAAGTACGTTCTCCGCGTTCTTGGAATCAAGAAACAAACATTAGCTCAACCACACATGCTTAATAGTTTCTAGTAGTCTTGAACACCTTGATTAGTTGGATCAGGTGTCTTTAATTAGAGTTACAGAGCCCTCCAGGGATCGAGTTTGAGGCTGTTTGTTAGAGAGACAAAGCAACAGCACCAACATCAGTAAGTTTTAATCAGTCCATTTTTGTAACATTAGTTGATTTGTGTCACTTCTAAACTAATAAAATGACAGATATCATTATGATTGTGAAAATGTTTCAACATATGGGATTCGTCAGCCCTCATATTGTCTCTTTTTTTATATAATGTGCTCTTTCTTGCTGCCATTGAATTAATCGAGCTACCGTATAACCCTTCCTTAAATTACCACACAGGCTTCACAATCTCTGAGTTGTTTGAACCTCATTACTGAAGAAAGTTCCAGGCGTAGTTGCTGGTATACAGTGTAAGCAGTCAAAGAAATAAACAAATCCAACATAATCCAGTTTTAGACATGAATCCACAGCAGTCACATATTTAGTAATATTAATAAATATTTATATAAATACCATTTAAGGAGAGTACAAATAAAACTGCTGTAAAAATTGTGTATTTGTTAGACATTTAAGTGATTGTGAGTTAGCAAGGCCTTGCATTATTTTTTATTATTTTTAGTTTGTTTTTGTTACTTTGTTATACTTACTGAGTCTATGCACTTGTATATAATTATACTCTTCCTATCTTTTTATGTATACCACTGACATTGTTCTGTATATGTCGTTCATACAATAATAATATTGAAATAAATAGAAATTAAAAGAATGGGCCATTATGAGGCGATGAGGGCGGGAGTGACACTGCAGCAGGAGGGGGCGCTGTTGCACAGCTAAGTTACTGCCATGCATTGATTGACCTGCAAATGCAAATCAAACACAGCAAACAATTTCCTTCCCATCATCTCTGAATCACAGAGCTGATTTGAGCTGAACGCTTGTCAGAGCAGGTGCATCTCAGGGGAAAAACAGTTAGCCGGAGACTGAAAAAAGAAAGAAATAAAAAAACAAACCACAAGGTATTAAATGAAGGCTTGTGCGAATGCAGCCACTAGCATGCAAACTGGAGAATGAAAAATGGCCTGTTTTACCCTGATTTAATTTCAGTCACTCAATGCTGTGCCAGTGATGTAGGCTAAAACATTTGTGCTGTCATTCAATTACATTATATATATATATATATATATATATATATATATATATATATATATATATATATATATATATATATATATATATATACACGTGTATATAAAGAAAAAGCTAATTTAATCACAATAATTGCATATTCACTAGTGGTTTAAACTTTTGAATCATTTAGATTTAAATGTAATTTTACTTTTTCGTTTTATTTTTCTGTCTTTACCTCTGTTATGCTCCACTTAGGCTTCATTTATTTGATCGTAAGAGAGTAGAAACGTCAAAAAATGAATTTATTATAATTTTAAATGTTAAATGTTGCATTTTCATTTGGTGCAAAGCAGGATTTTTTTTTCAGCATGATTATTACTCGTCGCATGAGCAATAATTACTTGGCGCATGAGCAATATGGTATTATTATTCTATAGTCATCATATATTTCACATAATATTGTATTATATTTGGTGATCAGGAAATGTGCTATAGACAGTTGAAGTCAGAATTATTATTATTTTTTTTTATATTTCCCAAATGATTTTGGGTATGTCTGATAATATTTTTTCTTTTGGTCTTTGTTTTATTTTGGCTAGAATAAAATCAGTTTTTAATTTTTAAGAAATCATTTTAAGGTCGATATTATTAGCCCGACTGTCTACAGAACAAAGCATCGTTATACAATAATTTGAATACAATTATTTATTTAAAAAAAAAAAATAAACGAGGCTTATAATTCAGGGCGGCTAATAATGAGCATGTGATATTCTGTTGTGCGGCGGTGCGAAAAGGGGCGGGATTAAACAAGCTTTTTAGACATTTAAAAAAGCGAGTGATTGCTCCATGTTTTAAATTTCTGTCCAGACATATCATGTTTTAATCCTCGATTGGTCTCACGCTGTCAAGTGATGCGATTTCGCAGGTCAGAGTTCACCAAGCTTTAACTTTGTATCGCAGCAACCTGCGAAATTTGACACATGACCCTGCGTTTCCAGTCTGACGCATTCGCGTGCATATGAATGGAAGTCTATAGGGAGAAAAGTCAAACGTGACCATAGCTTAGTTCTGACTTGATCTGTGTATGTATATTTACTACAGGTGATCTCCAATTAAGCTGCTGAAACATCTCAAGAATGATCAGTGAAAACAGAATGTACCTGAGCTCAATTTAGAACTTCTGTACATGTGATTTTATTATTTTTTTGTGTTTTGTTTTTCACTATTATTATTATTATTTTTATAAATTTGCAACAATTTCAAGAAATCGTTTTTCACATTTTCATTATGGGGTATTGTGTGTTGAATTTAGAGGAAACAAACAAATTGAATCCATTTTGGAATAAGGCTGTAACATAAATAAAAAAAAAAATGTGGAAAAAGTGAAGCACTAAGAATACGTTCCGGATGCAATATATAAATAAATCCTTTTTTTTCTTTATTAAAATATAATTATTTTGGGATTGCAAGGTGGCTCAGTTGTAAACACTGTAGCCTCACAGCAAGAAGGTCTTTGGTTTGGGTCCCGGCTGGGGCAGTTGGCATTTCTGTGTAGAGTTTGCATGTTCTCCCTGTGTTGGCCTGTGTTTCCTTCGTGGTTGCTTCGGTTTTTCACAAGTCTAAAGACATGCGCCTGGGGAATTGGATGAACTACATTAGCCATAGTGTATGAGTGTGTATGGATGTTTCTTAGTACTGGGTTGCTGCTGGAAGGGCATCCGCTGCGTAAAACGTATGCTGGAATAGTTGGTGGTTCATTCCACTGTCAACCTCTGAAGTACAGACTAATCTGAAGGAAAATTAATGATTGTATATAATTTTTTTTATTATCAATATGGAAAAAAAAATATTTTATTTATTCATTTATTTATTTGTGGATGAGAGTCTACCATTCAAATGGTTTGAGAGAATATTTAGAAAATATTTGTTTTTAAATGAGGATAATTTGTAACATTTGATTTATACAGTAAATTCTGCTCTCTATTTATTTATTGTACAGTTGTCACAATAATATTATGCTATTGTCATAATAAAAAAATAACTATTAATAATAATTAAGGCCCAAAAATATTTTAATAAACTAAAAGCATTCTGGTACATGCTTTTAAATATATTTTAAAGAATGTTAAGAAATGAAAATGGATATAATAAGATGATCATATATGTTTTTTTTTCCATCTGATTTAATTAATGAAGTGTTTAACAAACTAATCACATCATTTACATAGAAATTCTAAACCTTTTGTATCACTGGGAGTTTAAATAGGTTAATGCATTGAACTGTCGAATGAGGACACAAGCTCAGGCATTATTAATGCAATATAAATACTCTTGGAAACAGTGTCCTTTGTGAAAAGTGCTTTATGAATAAGATTTACTTGAGGCAAAAACAGGAACAGGATGTGTCATATCATTTTCACATATCAAAAATATCTTTCTAGCCCTTGTGCAGTTGCTCAGACAGCTCTTTTTATACTCAGAATAAGATAAATAAAAACACGTGCCGTCAGGTTCATTAAACTAATGATTGGAAAAATGTAATGAATTTGCTGATATAAACATATAGAAACATAAATATACATATATAAACACAATTGATCATACACCCAATTTAAAGACCCTGAATAATGGTGTAGAAACAGTTTCTAGCATGTAAAAAAATATAATAATTACTTCATGATAATATGATGTACAAAGGCTGAAGCGGTAATATCATGTAAAATACTATCATAATTTGTATCTTTTCTATAATTTCATATTTTTAGTATTTTATTGTAGTATGTTATTTGCTAATTACAATTTTGCAATATTAAATTTTTTACAGTATATTTACATTTTTAAAAACAATTTAACAATTAAAAAAAATGAATGTAGGCTAATTAATAATTTATTCAAAATAATTCTTATACAAAACCGCCCTATATAGTAAACAACTATTTGGATACCCCTTAAGTTTTTACTTTCAATCTTAAATAGACTGAGCCGCTTGTTTTAAAGTAATTAAAAAGTTAGTTAATATATTCACATGACCATAATCTCAAAAAGCGCACAATATTCCACTTGCAAATGTGTGTAAAACACACACTCGTACAAAGCTATCAAAAACAAAAGATTCATTGGATTTACTACATTTTTTAAGGTGGTTGCAAGCAATTTATATGGGCCATATACAGTTGTAGTCAACATTATTAGCCCTCCTGATTGATTAGCCCCCTTTTATATTTTTTCCCTAATCTATATTTAAAAGATTCTTTTCAACATGTTTCTAAACAATTTAAGAGCCCTTTAGATCATGTGTCGGACTGTTTCTCTGTGTTTTGCTGGTAATGTCTTTTTAAATAAATATTTTTTTAGGCCTAATTAATTATTCATTTATTATTTATGTACAATAATTAAGACATAAAATGAGATAGTAAAATATGTTCAACAACAAAAATGTAAATAAACGTAAATGAAAAAGCTTTAATTATTGACTGTCTTAGTCCTATCACTTTAAAATAACAAAAAATATACATCTCCCTATATTTATGCTAAAACACTGCATTTTTTAATTTATTTATTTACTTATTTATTTATGGCCACTTATTTGTATGTATGTTTGTACTTTCATTTTGGTGTCTTATTTCTTTAATTTTACTTTTGAAAATGAATCCTTTTTTCACTTAACAAGATTACAATGATAATAAAGCTTGTTAACAAGTATTAATGAATAATGGAGGAATAATAATGCTGTTTCGTTATTTCATCTTTATTTAAAAGTAGCTGATTATACAGCTACTGTATATTTCCATCCATCACATCGCTTTGTGCCCCCAGGCGGCATAGTCGCAAATTGCAAACTAAAAACATGCTCTTAATCCTTTAATGTGTGGTGCTGCCACTTGTGGCGGTAATTTTTATATTTTAATGTCACTCACTGTACTGATTTTATCTTTTATCTTTGCCATGAGGATAGTACATAATATTTGACTAGTTATTTTTTAAGATACTAGTATTCAATTTAGTGACATTTCGAGAGAATCACATGCTTATGATTGCTTGCAGCCTGTCCCGCATTATTCAATTTGTGATTCACCAATCAGGTGATTCTTAAGCCACTATAAATACCCTGAGTTCCATATAACAGCCATCTTTGTTTTGAAGAATCCCCCCTTCCTCCCCTACTCCTCCTCCTTTCCTAGATTGGTGGTACGATGGCCCAGTAGTTAGCACTGTTGCTCCTACAGCAAGAACGTCACTGGTTCTAGTCCTTACCAAGCCAGCTGATGTTTCTGTGCAGAGTTTACATTTTCTTCCCATGCTTACATGGGTTTCCCTCAAGTTCCCAGGTTTCCTCCCACCGTCCAAAACATGCAACTGAAGTTAATTGACTAATCCAAATTGGCACTATAGACATGCTCATAGTAAGTAGCTATCTCTTAAGAGCAATCACTATATGTTCATTAGCTGCTACAGCAGATCTACAGAGATCCCCTCGAGACCCTGAGCTCAAACTCCTCCCCCGCCTTGCAAACAGGAGGGAGCCCCGGGCTCGAGGATCTTATGAGCTCAGGGCTCGCTCCCAGGACAGCATGCTAAACAAGCTTTATAATCAATCATCAGCTAAGTGAGAACTACTATTTTGTTCTCCAGTTAGTTATGGATAAAATATGGTGGTTCTAATAGTTTAATAAAATAGCTCCCATTTTGGGAATCACTGCTGTAGACTATCACAAATAATAATACTACTTAAGGGGGCTGATAATACTGACCATAAAATGAAAAAAATAAAATAAATAAAAATAAAAACTGCTTTCATTCTAGCCAAAATAAAAGAGTTAAGACTTTCTCCAGAAGAAAAAAATATTATAGGAAATATTGTGAATACTGTGGATTTCTTGCTCTGTTAAACATAATTTAGGAAATATTTAAATAAGATTTGCAGGAGGGCTAATAATTCTGACTTCAAATGTAAATTCTGCCACCACTTGCCTTAAATAATCATAAATGCAATGAATGATTTTATTTCAGTGTATAGTACACATTAGCAGATGTCTATCCGTAAAGTGAACATTCCTTAAGTCTCGCACTGGAGTTGCACAGTATTGCAATATTTCCATGTGTGTGTCCCCTGGCAGGACGTCAGCGGTTATACGGGGTATCCATATTTGCTGTCATATGAGAGAGCCGGCCTGTGATCAGAGGCCATCATGCTGACTTCTCTCTGGACTCTGCTGCGCTCTGTGTGAGTGCTGCTCCGTCCCGATCCCACCCGCGACATGTTCCCCGCCGGGCCCACAGCACTGTAATTGAGTCCCGGATGGACGTTGTACTTCGTTACAGAGCGGAAGCTGGAGTATCGGCTTCCTGGACGACTGTCTGGAGCGGCGGCATCCTCCCTAAAGATAAAGATTAAGGTTGGTTTTACATTCACACATTCGTTCACAGTCCCCATGTTGATTACCATGCAACTTTGAATATTCGGTCAGAAATAGCATGCCAGTATTACTTAAAAAACAACATTAGCACTATTTATTTGACTATAAACAATGCTGCACATGTGTTTAGCTGCTAATGTCAGTTCACTATTTAGAATGTGCAAATAATACTTTTTGTATTAGGCCATTTGGGATCAGACCCATTGCAGTTTGCCTATAAAACACAGAGAGGTACTGAAGACGCTGGGCCCTATCATACACCCGGCGCAGTGTGGCGCAAGGCGCGGCGCAACAGTCTTTTGGTAGATTTAGCTTGGTGCAAGAGTTGTTTTGAGGCGTTGCGCTACGCTGTTTAAATAGCAAATGCATTAGCGCTCATTTGTGCGCCCATAGGCGTTCTGGTCTAAAAAGGAAGGCGTTCTGAGGCGTACCGCTGGCGCGTTTCTTTTTTCAGAAACTATAATAGATTTTTCATTCTTACTAAAACTAACCCGGTCTAAACTCCTGCGCAGAGTTGCGCCTCGCTTACGCTCTGCTTAATACACACAAGAGAGCAATAGGCAAATATCTTTACATATGAAAAAATGTAAATATTAAGGATATATATATATATATATATATATATATATATATATATATATATATATATATATATATATATATATATATAGGATATAATAAGAATAGATATAGGATATAAATATAAATGATTAAAATATAACAAAAGATATTATTTTCTAGCCTACATAAATAGGAAAAATCACTGCTTTTAAATGTCTTCATCTCGGGAGGCTTTTTCAGTTCATTTATAACAATTTGCTTTTTGTGTAATGTTATTATTATTAGCAGTATTATTTATTATATAGTCATATTTATATTTGTTTTATTAAAAACAAGCTTAGATTTGCCCACCTGTCAGGTTTTAGACCATATGGGGCACAGCATGTGTTTTAGGATATAACTCAGGTTTTTGAGCACATTTTGTTATTATTATTCATTTATTCGTTTGCTGGAAATTAGAACTGAATTTAGAAATAGATATGAAATGAATATTTGCGCTTAACAAACAAAAGTAATTATTTATAGACTAATTGATGTCTGTGCGTAAAGGTTTCCCTATCCAAGAGCGAATGTGAAAGTAGATCCATTATCTCTCATTCTCACGCTGTAGATGCTCTGTTTAACAGTTTTCTGTTAAAAACTGTTAACTGTTTGCTTGTGAAATGCTCATTTTTTCCACTTGGACTTACTTTGCGTCCTGTATATAGCGAATGTGCTTATGGCGCGACGCAGCTGACTCTTAAAGGGAATGGGAGATGAGACTCTAATTGGTTTATTTTCAGAGCACACCTATAACTCATTAAAAAAATAAACTCAACCCTTTTAGACCATGCACCATAGCGCAAGGCAGATTTTCCGTCCTTAAATTATCAAAAATGCGTTCTGACACGCCCTGAAAGCGTTTGCGCCCTGCGGTTTGCTCTCTGCGCATGGACCGTCAAAATAGAGCGCGCTATTTTAACCTTGCTCCATATGATCAGCAAACACATTTAGCACCCTGGTGCTTTTGCCAGAATTTTATTTATTGATTTTAGTTCAGCTTTTAATACTGTCAAAGTTGACATTTTATCGGATCGATTATTAAAGTTTAAAATTAATGAGCACCTAGTGTTATCGATAAAGGATTTTTAACTGATCGTCCTCAAAGAGTGTCTGCACAGGGTTTAATATCTGAAGTGGTTGTTTTGAACACTGGAGAACCCCAAGGCTGTGTTATATCACCTGCATTGTTTTCGATTTATACAAGTTAAATGAAGATTTCTGAAAGCAACATCACCCTACTCAAGTATGCTGATGACATGGCTGTGGTTGGACTTATCCGCTTGTTAAGTGGTGACGTGTTTGTGACGCATGTAATACTGTTTCCGGGTCCAAGCCACTATTCATTTGAGTGGAGAAATCATTCGTTTATGATAATGTTTTATTCCTATCACACATTAAAGTTGTTTTTATATAAAATCATAGTGTACACAACAATCTCTGGGCTTGCTGCATAACAAATACCAAAAATTTAACAATTTATAAAAAAATTAATCACTTTCTGGCCATCGGATATTAGGCATGGACATATACTGCGATCGTGATTTTCGGAAGCCTTAAATCGCTTTGTAAACGTTTATTATTACTATTTCATGAATCTCCCCATTCAGTTGAATAGAGCACTTGGAGTCGGAAGCTGCTTCGCGTGACGTCACACTTAACAAGCGCATAGTCAAGGGAAAGGAGGAGCTAGAGAGGGCTTTTATTGAGCAGATAGGACATCTGAGGACATGGTGCGAGAAGAGGGCTTTGTCACTTATTGCTTTGAAAACTAAGGAACTAATAAGTAGGCAAGGGCAGCCTATATGTCATCCAGTTACTATTGAGGGTCAACGTTGAGATTGTAAACAGTTTTAAGTATCTGGGAATTATTTTAGATAGTGGCTTAATTTTTGGTGTACACTCAGACTATATCTACAAGAAGGCAACACAGAGACTCTTTCTTTTAAGAAAATTAAATAGTTTTAATGTTAGTAAGGGTATTCTGAGGAAGGTTTATACCAGTCTGGTTGAACGTGTTACCTCTTATATTTCTTGCTGGTACGGACATCTTGGAGCTAGAAGCAAGTATAAACTTGCACAGATAATATGGCTTAATATGGCTAGTAAGATCATAATGGACCCCCAGAAGCAGCTTGTGGAACTGTACAAACCAGATCAGATGGAAAGCCCCACAGATAGTTCAGGGCTCAACTCATCCTCTTTATTATGTATTTGAAAAGCTTCCTTCTGGTAGACGATACAGAGTACCCACAGCAAAAACAAATATTTTTAAGAAATCTTTTATACTGTCTGCCATTACCATACTGAATAAATGACCATGAAGTAGATTGTATGTCTAGGGTTTTGTGTTGGTAATCTGTGGTGTAGGAAGCTTTGTGTTTGTGCTCTGTGTTTGGGTTTTTTGTATTTGTTATGTTTGGGAGGCCAAAAATGAATTTCCACAGGTGTGGGCAATAAAGTTTTCTAATTCTAATAATGAAAATATAATATTAAAGAAAGTCTTTATTTAAAACCATCTTTACCACAATAAGTAGGCCCACACAGAATCTGCGTGTGCAAAATTCCGCAGATTTTCCGCAGAATTCTGCAGATTTTTAGCCCATTATTAATTCTGTTTATTTACCTGAGTAAATGTGTAAATCTGAATTTATTCAGTTTTTATTCAGTAATTTATTACTTTTTATTTCATATATTAAGGTTTTAGTTATGATACTCCGCTGGATACTCCCAAAATAATTCCGCAAAAGTCCGCAGATTTTTACCAAAATTCTCTGCAGAAATAGCAAAAAACGTCCGCAGATTCGGTCTGGCCCTGCCAATAAGATACAGATTTAGGTAAAGATTTATTAAAAGTGAAAGGAAAATATTTAAAGCTTGAAGAGTTTAAATGAATCGTTTAGATTTAAATGCAATTGCATAGTAAAAACCCCAACATTTTGAATATTTTTCTTTACCTCTGTTATGCTCCCCTTAGGCTTCATCTGTTCGATTTTAAGATAAGGTAAAAACATTTCAAATAACATTTCAAATAAACATTTTATGTTAGTATGTTCATTCATTTTCTTTTTGTCTTAGTCCCTTTATTAATCAGGGATTGCGACAGCAGCATGAATTGCTAACTTAGCACATGCTTTCGCAGCTCATGCCCTTCCACCCAATACACACTCTCACACACACTACGGCCAATAAGACCTATAGTGCATGTCTTTGGAGTTGTGGGGGAAACTGGAGCACCCGGAGGAAACCCATGCCAACACGGGGAGAACATGCAAACTCCACAAAAATGTCAGCAGACCCAGCCAAGGGTCAAACCAGCGACTTTCTTGCTGTGAGGCAATTGTGCTACCCACTGCACCACCGTGTTGCTCCATGTTAGTATATTTTCACATGTAAAATGTTGCATTTAATATCTTGATGCTAAGCTGAATTTTCAACATCATTATTACTCTGCAGTGTTACATAATCACTCAGAAGTTTGATTAAATTCATGTAATATTTAAAATATTTCAGTAATTTTTGGTGGGCGCGGTGGCTTAGTGGGTAGCGATGTTGCCTCACAGCAAAGTAGATCGCTGGTTTGAGCCTTGGCTGGGTCATTTGGCATTTCTTTGTGTGCATGTTCTCCCCATGTTGGAGTGGGTTTCCTCAGGGTGCTTTGGTTTCCCCCACAGTCCAAAGACATGCGCTAGGTCATTTGGGTAAGCTAAATTGTGCATGGTGTATGTGTGTGAATGACAGTGTATGGGTGTTTCCCAGTGATGGGGTGTAGCTGGAAAGGCATCCACAGCATAAAACATGCTGGATAAGTTGGCGGTTCATTCTGCTGTGGCGACTCCTGATCAATAAAGGGACTAAGCCCAAACTCGGTCTTGGAGGGCCGGTGTCCTAAATATTTTAGCTCCAACCTCAATTAAACACACCTGAACCACAGTCAGGCTCTTTCTAGGTATACTAGAAACTTCCAGGGAGGTGCGTTGAAGTAAGTTGGAGCTAAACTATGCAGGACACCGGCCCTCCAGGACTTGAGTTTTAAAAACCCCTGACTAAGCCGAAAAGAAAATGAATGAATGAAATTTGGTGATCAGGAAACGTGTTAATCTTTTTTTTCAATTTTTTTTAAATTATTTATATGGAAAATTAAGTTGTGCTACTTTGATGTATTTATTTATTTATTTATTTATTTAATTTATTTATTTCAAATGATCATTGAAAGGTCGACAAAAGTTATTCAATATGGGAATCAAATCTTGAAGTATTATTAAATAGTTAATCTCAATAAATCTGTTTATTTTGTTTAAAATTCTTGCAGCACAAAATAACTATTCAAAATATTGAGAGACTATTTAGAAAATGTTTGATATTAGGAACATTTGTTACGTTTTTAAATACAGTAAATTCTGCTCTATCTAATGTACAGTTTTCACAACAATATTTATACTTTTTAAAACTGAATTTGAAAATTATAGAATAAAATATTAAAATATAATAAATTGAACACATTAAAATAGTTACAATAAATTTTAATTTGACTATTTTGATCTAAAATAAATCAAATGGGCACTGAATAGAATTTGTAATGCTATATTTGGAAGATAAAGAATTAAGATAAAAGAAAGGTAGGAAGGACTTTATTTGTTTAGTTTTTTGTTTGCTGGTTTGTACAGTATGTGCGATCATGGCCCACACTCCTAATGGCGTTAATGCACCTAGAAGTTGTATGACAACTGCCAATAAAACACATAAGTTGATTTTATCTTCACACATTCATTCACGACCTCTGACACGCTCCCAATATTGTTTACCATGCTATTTTGAATATTCAGTCAGAAATAGCATGCAAATATGCTTTCAAAACAACATTAACACTATTTAATTGACTATGAACAATGTTGTACTTTGATAGTCATGCTCTACTAATATGAGTTCCCCATTTAGAATTGGCAAATAATACTTTTCTGAAAATATAATATTAAGGAGAAAAACCGAATGTGTGAATATAAAACTAACTTTACCCCAATAAGATTTAGAAGAGGAAATATCACGTTCATGTTCCACCATACTTTTTTTTTTTGCATATTAATATTTACATTTTTTATTGTGTATATAGTAGCCTATTGATAACTGAGTTATGTTTAAGTGTAAAATGTCATGGTTTTTGAATGTAAAAGTTTTGACATTAAACCCCAGACTATACACACGTGTGTAAAATTATTTGAACATTTAAAATGCAAACTTATCAGTCTATCCACCGGCCCAACCTAATTTCCTGGAAGATGTCTAAAAATACCAAAAAAGCCGTTTTGAACTTCCTTCTTCCTTTACAAATTTACAGCACATAGATTTGATTATTTACATAATGCCAGCCTATATGGTTTTCAGTGACTGCTTCTGAACAATGTTTACTTTGACATTAGTCAAACACTGTATTTGTAGCTGACGCCTAGAAGAGTTTGGTTCTCGTTGTCATCATTGTAAGGTTGAGGACTCACGCTTGAATTGACATGGTTAACGAGACCATAATTACTGTTTATATTACTGTTTAGCAGTGGCATGCGGCTCAGTGGTTGGCACTGTCACCTCAAAGACTGAAAAGGTCACTGGTTCAACTCCTGGCTGGGCCAGTTGGCATTTCTGTGTGGAGTTTGCATGTTCTCTCTGTGTTAGCATGGGTTTCCTCCGGGTGCTCCAGTTTCCCCCACAGTCCAAGGACATGTGCTATAGGTAAATTAGGTTAACTAATTGGTCGTAGTGTATGAGTGTGTGAGTGCAAGTGTGTATGGATGTTTCCCTGTACTGGGTTGGGGCTAAGTTGGTGGTTCATTTGGCTATGGCGACCTCTAGAAATAGACTAAATGGAAGGAAAGTGAATGACTGATTCGCATATTACAAGCACAGAATCAGAGCGCATTTGATTTCGGATGTGATGGAAGCGGTTGGCCAATCAGAACAGATTGGGACATCTGACCTATAAGATCAGAGTAAGCTGTTGAAGGGGGAGGGATTTATAAAGATCAGATTCTTGAAACATTTCAGATTAACAGTTGAGGAAAAAGGGCTGATGCTGCCGTGTGCATCATGAAAATGAAAGTGTTTTTTGACTTTTGATGTAAATCAACATTTTATTGCAAGAGACCTCCAAAATTAAATAGAGAAACTTAAAAAAGAAACTCACACGCCTATTTACCAGTAATCCATTTGATATCAATTATATTGGGTGTGGTTTTGGATGGTGATTGGCAAATGTATTGACTAGTCAGTCAGGTATTTAAGAAATTTGTTGTTAGCCATTATTTAGTCATGCACTACAATTATGTGCTTCTGCTGGTAAACTTCTGACATTTCAAGGAAACAGTTTGCCAGTATCAAGTCATGTGTCATAATTTAAACAGTTTGATTTTTGAGCAAAACACTGATTTTTAAGTTAATAAATTGATGGTAACACTATTTTTATGCTCCATTTGAGTATTAGTAGACTGTCTGCTCAATGTCTTTTGATACTTCTCCTTTAACTTACTGACTATAAGAAACTTTGCAAGTACATGTCAACTAACACTAAACCTAACCCCAACCTAACAGTCTACTTATAATCCAATGAGAATAAGTTGTCATGTAGATGCAATGTAACTTAAATTCAACAAATGGACCATCAAAATAAAGTGTGACCAAGTAGATAACTTTCACATTGACTCAAAATAAGGTTATTGTAATTATTTAAAACGTACCCCCCCACATATTTATTTCCATTTTTTGAGTGCATAATCCACTAAAATACTTATACTTAAAAAAAAAAAAAACAGTTTTGTTATCTGAATTATCAGCTGTCGTCATGAATTATTAGCCCGCCTTGTTTTTTTGTTTTTTTTACAGATTTTTTTCCAACACATTTCTAAACATAATAGATTTAATAACTCATTCTTAATATCTGATTTATTTTATCCTTGCATTAATGACAGTACATAATATTGTACTAGATTTTTTTTTAATTACTAGTGTTTAGCTTAGTGACATTTAAAAGCTTAACTAGGTTAATCATAGGGGTGTGAACTTATACTGGTCTCACGGTTCGGTTACGATTATAATGCCATCGATTCGGTTCAATTCGATATCACGGTGCATTGACGATGATTTCTATACATAGATTTTTTTCTTCACAACACAAACATTTTTTTTTAATTAAAATCCATAAATAGTTTAATATTTCTATATTATTTGTAACACAATATTGTCCTTTAATACAAGCAGTAAGATGTATGAACTGTACCTTAAATTTTACCTGCTCAAAGAAAACGAATGTATCAAACAAAACTCCAATACATGCACAAAGACAACATGAGCATTTATAGCAAATAAACAAATTTAAATATTCTCCCGCTTCCTTTTTGAGCGCTGCCCTACACCCCTATGATTCGTTATCGTCTTCACCCGCTCAACAGAAAGGGCTGCGCTTGGCTAAAGAAATGAAGCGCTGTTTACCGATGAGTCACGCGGGAAGAACAGCCGCGGTTACAGTCTATATGTGCATATTACGCGGTTATCACAGGACATCCATAATAGACACATTATAGAATACTCGCACCTCAGGCTCGCTTGGGTCTAGATCCACAAGTTTTCTCTCTCCCTAGTAGTAAAATAGCAGCTTGTGTGCTGTGCCTTCTTCAGTGTCAACAAAAGACTTTTCAGCAAACTTACAAACAGATGAATTGTGCATAATTATCTACCTTTTAAGTAGTAGGAGCGATTTATTTAGTCGCCATCGCCTCCTTCGCCATAGTATTCTACTGTGACATCGCGCATATACGATAAATTACGTCATTTCGTAATAAGGGGTTCTGATCTATTACTGAACCATTATGGAATTGTCCCTATCTGCATCGCGGTGCACCGAAGAAATAATTAATTTTGACACCCCTAGTTAATTAGGTTAAGTTAGGGTTATTAGGTAAGTCATTGTATAACGATGGTTTCTGTCGACAAATGAAAAAAAATGCTTATGGGGGCCAATAATATTAATTAGGGATGTAACGGTATTGTAAATACCGTCATACCGCAATATTAATTTTTTTCGATATTACCGAAGTCGCATGACTCGGTAAAACTATAGGTCTTCTGAGAAAATTTGCTCAGGCGAATGAAGCGAACGGGAGATAGCGAAAACTACAATTGCCATCAGCCCATGCTTGACCATCAGCCCTTGCGGTCTGTTGTCGCTACAGATCCAGTAATGCGGAAATGGAGTGTGCTGCTAGAAGCGGGGATGAAAAGAGCTGGAAAACTCTAAGGCCCCGTTAACACTAATGCGTTTTAGTTTGAAAACGCATAAGTTTTGCTACGGTTACGCCAACCGTCCACACTACGCCGGAGTTCTCGAGCGCCGAAAACGGAGCGTTTCGAAAACGCTGGAGAGGCTGTTTTCATTCTTGAAACGCTGCTGCTCCGTCTCATTGTGGATGATGGAAAACGGAGACATCTAAAACGGAGGCGGGGCTGCAGACGTTTGCCTCTCTGATTGGGGCTTTTCCTGAATATTAAGTAGCCTAACACGCACAGTTAAGTCATGCATTCTCTCCGTGTAAGTTCAGACTTCGCAAGTTTGACAAGGCTGCAGTCTCTTCTTCTCAGTTTGATATGGAAAAGCAGACTATACCGAGGACACGGGTAAATCTTCAAAGGGAACAGTGTACTTTATAACTTCATTCACATCACCCTGGCTTCGTTGTTTCACTTTCTCAACAATAAAATGTAAACATGATTTAAGGAACTGCCTATTTTGATTTTAATATTAGCAACTTAGACAGCAGACATGTCGAGGCGCCGTGCTGCATAAGATGAGCGTCATCTTCACTGTGTGGATATTTATAACAAAACGGAGCCGATAACAACTGCCTCCTTTCAATTTCAGTGAAAATACGAAACACAGCCTCTCTTTTGCTGAGTATCAGTTTTAAGAATCGATAATGGCCATTTTAAAAGTATAACATACAATAAGTTTATACATTATAGGAAATAAAGGCAAGCGATCAGTCAATATACAGAATGTACGTGCTTACATTAATCATTAACTTATCTTTGCGCTCAGCCAAAACACGTTACCTGAGAACAAGTAATAGATTCCAATGCCCAAAGTCAGGGAATATGTCGTTAGATAAAGACAACAAGATAAATGAAATATCCCGTTTAATAAATATAGTGAGATTAGATCCAGCGGGAGATGCTTGATGAGAAGTCCGACTAGCAGAGCTCTCATCTGTGTAGATGGGCTGAGTGTGATTAAATGTTGAATGTCATGAGTTTTCAACAATACTAAATTGAAACTTTATTTTTTTTACATGGTTTAATAATTTTTTGTTATTAAAATTGAAGTTCCTGTTTCAAAGCTTACAGATAGATGGCTAATTTGTATGTCATTGACACTTTTGGCACTTTTTTGGAGTATTTTCATAAGTTTTGTTTTTTCCTGTAAATGATTCAATAAATACCGTACCGTGACATTCATACCGAGGTATTACCGTACCGTGAAATTCTGATACCGTTACATCCCTAATATTAATATATAATAAATAATAAAGTGCTTTTATTCTAACCGAGATTTAACAAATAAGAATTTCTCCAGAAGAGAAATTATAGGAAATACTGTGAAAAATGTCTTGCTCTGTTAATCGTTTGTGAAAATCTTTTAAAACAGAAATAATAATTAGAATAATCTGCTAATAATTTTGACTTCAACTAGCCAATATAAACTAGCAACATCTCACCTGATCTCATTGGCAGCCTCTTTTTCTTTTCTCCGCTTGCAGCAACAGCAAATCAGGAGCAAGATCAGCAAAATTAGGAGGAGCAACAAGAGCAACGAACCAATCACAGCTCCCGCAATCACCCCCGCTTTATTGACCGCTAGAGATAAGAAATAGAGATAAAAGACTATGTATTATGTACAGAAGTAGCTTGCTTTTATCCTCAGAAACAGTCTCTATTGTCCTACAAAATAATCCGAAGAATCAACAGGTTTATGAAAACAATGTTTCCACAGCATCCTATTGAGTGAACATTTTGTTCAAGGACACACACTGCGTAACACTTTTTTTTTCTAAACAGACATGCAACTGCAGTTATTTTTATTATAGTGGATGAAAACTGCTAAACACAAAGGAGAACGACTGCATTTCTTTTGTAGATGATAAACACCAATTTGTACCACTATTTCATGAAGCATACGGCATAAAAGGTGTAGACTTATTCGAATGACCATTCAAGTATTTGAATACTTACTCCACTTAAAGCAGTAGATTCAAAAAAAGTCGAGAAGCGGCATTTGCGTGTTTCAAAAGAAGCTTTTGGATCTGTGCGCTAACTACTTTTAAAGGCAGTTTTAGTGATTAGCACTTACTATTATGTCTTTTGCTCACCAAGGGTGCATCGGATTGATCAGAAATACAGTTTCTGTAATATGAAAAAACTGTAATATGGTGACATTCTTATGGACCCTTTTCACAAGACTGTCATGAAGCGTTTAACTGACATCATAATCGTTAATCCTTGAAAGTGTTTAATGTTTTTATTTATTTATTTATTTGTTTTTAAAGTGTGAACATTTATATGCTATTTTTCACACATTGTATCATCTTTGCTTTAAATTACATGAATCAATAAATGAATTGCTGGTTATTCAAGGTAATTGTAATGCAGCATCTATAGGGCTGAGAGTAAATTTGAAATCATTCTCTCCTCTGGCTGCCGTCATCAGTCTCATACTATTTTTACCTTTTTTCCTGAAGGTCTTGATACCATCGTGGCATTTATTTTTTATTTTTTACATTATTTTCATTATTTCAGCAAATATGAAATGTTAATTAATATATATTGTTGTACTCTCCCATTCACTGCACTCTTTGGCTGCATGTACACTAGATCTTGATGGTCAATTCCGATTTTATGATGGTATCCAATGTTTCTGCTGACCTGCTTACATCATCTTTTAAGTGACTCATATCTAATTGTCTGCATTTACTGATTTGAGTAAATTGGAATCCATGTTTTTTTTCCTGCTAACACGTACATGAGCCATATCCAATCTGAACCATATGGGAGAAAAAAAATCAGAATTGAGTCACTTGTACCATGCAGTCTAAATGCAGCCTAATGCCCAGTTTAAGACCAGACACTGTCAGGTCTTGATGCCCAATTCAGATTTGTTGCCTATATCAGATTTTTTTTGCCTGTCCATTTACACGTTTTAATTGTGACTCATATCCGATTCATGTGTTTACACTTGCCATACAATTTACGACATTGTGCATGCTTTAAAGCGGGTTCTAGCATTTGCACCACACTTGCCACGATGAAAGAAATTGTATTGCTTTTACCTCTGCGAAATATGCAAATTGCACCAAACTTTAAGATAATTTTGAGGGGGAGGAGGAGGGAAAGGGCCGTCATCGCATATTGCGCCTATGGTTTATATATGGTGTCTGCCACCATTGAGGAGTTTGTGGGTACGAGAGAGATCTTCGGTCTCGTGGGAGCAAATTGTGGCAAATTACAACTTTCCTTCATGTTTTCTCTGTTGATGTTGTTTACCGTGTCGGCGTTTCCACATATGCTCTTTCTTCTATGTCATTAAACCGGAAGTTTAAGGATGTACAAAAGGAAATGCCTAAAAAAATCCAAGGTAAATACAAGGAATCCTCAAATGTTTTGTTCTTTTAGTGTAGCCTATTATATCAGTCATTTGTGTCATGTGATCGTTTATTAATCACTAATTGAATTAAGAGATTTCACCTTCAGAATTCACAACATTTTCAACAGTTTTCCCGAACCATCAATTAGTACATTATAATAATTTCTATAGGATCATGAGACATTAAAGATAATTAATATGTATGTAATGATGCTTAAAATGTATTACCTTTTATTTAAAAACAATAAACAATTATTTAATGCAGTTTTTAAATCCATCAAAAAAAAAAAAAACAATTATATGACATCATTGTAATATTTCAGATTATTTCCGATTTACTGTATTATTCTTCTCTTTAATGCAGCATTGTGTAATTACGAGTTTATCTCCATTAATTTCTTTACTGTTCATCTATCTGTTCGATCTGTCAGCCTAATGAGGCTTGATTTTGGCATGTTGTTATCCAAGACATTAGGTGTGCAAACACTTTCCAGATCCACCCATACTTACGGTTATATGCTCGAAGGGCGTATGTGCATCGCTCTCTGCCGACTTCATTGCTGACCTCACAGAAGTAGTTCCCCGTGTAGCTCTCACTGTGGTTTCTGATTAGCAGCTCGCCGGTCTGAGAATCTTCAAACAAAAGAGCCATTCAGAATGTGCAGCCATTGCCAAAGCGCCGGCAGCATCGTTTAGAGCAGATTGCACGGCAGAAAAAAACTTGTTTGGTTGCTATGAGGCTCAGAAATGTTTTTTTTTTTTTTTTCCATTTACAGCAGCTGTACATTATGTGACTTTACCACACATATGCCTGAAGGTACAGGCTATTCAAGCGTATATTCAAGAAGTATTTGCTAGACTGGTGGAGACTCACTCTGTGTTGAGGTTGGTGGCAATTGTCCAGTTTCTTTGGTCCATGTGTATTTTAGAGGTGATGAACCCTGGGAGGATGTGCAGCGGAGTGAAACAGTTCCTCCCTTCTCCTCGCTGCCGTCCACCCAGCATTTAGGACGCGACGGTCGTACTGAAATAACCAAAAAGAAAGAGTCTAAAGTCATGAAATGCATGCTTCTACCTATATTTTTGCAATATACACACACACACACACACACACACCACACACCACACACCACACACAAGTAAAGTGACCACAACATAGGTTTTTGTTGTTTCACAAAAAAATGCTATCTCCGATAAAACTGTTTTGTTAAATAAATAATTTTAATGATAATTAAATCATTCACAGGCACTTTCCAAATGGTTCTTTGTAGTTAAAAGAATTTATTAAGATTTACCATTAATTCTTCACCAAGATTTGTATTGATCATTAAGAGGTTAACAAAAAATGTTCTTTCAAATAAATAAATAAATAAACAAATAAATAGTATTATTTATTTTTATAAAAAAGTCATTAAAAAGGCATTTACAATGTTGCTATTGTTTGTTTTTTCATGCCTAAAGGTATATTTATTGTAAATGGAAATATTTAAGCAGTGGTCTTGCTGTGCATTTTATTTCTTTCAATATTATTTTTGTAATGTTGTTGTTTTGTAAATATGATTTTTTTGTATTAATTTATTATTATTATAATTATTATAATTATAATAATAATAATAATAATAATAATAATTATTATTTATTTTATTATTATTATTATTATTATTATTATTCCAAACCTGTTCTTTCATCTGATAAAAACGAAAGATGGAAACCTGTAACTATTGACCATAGTATTTACCCTCTACTAGAAAAGACATTGGTTACCAGTTTTTTAGTCGTTAGTGTTTATCAGCATAAAGAAATGTATAAAGGTTTTGAACCACTTAAGGATGAGTAAACCGTGAGCATTTTCAGTTTTGGGTGATCTATTTCTTTAACATTCTACTGTAAAATATCTGGAAAAAAAAAAAAAAAACTAAAACTGAAAGGACAAACGCAGAAAATGCTCATCTAAACAAATCCTACACTGTAATTATAGTCTCTTAGCGCTGAGGCTGTAAGTTTCGCAAGGGGGTGGAAATCATCGATCGTGTGGACAGACGGGGTGACAAGCTTGAGCTCAGGTTAACAGAGGAAAACACAAGAAAGGCGTGAACAGAGATCATCCACCCAGACGAACCTACCATTCCAGTCCAGTCATGGTGAACGAATGGATGAAAGGGCTGTGCGAGGGTGGATAAAACCGGTAAAACAGAAACTTTCGGCTCGATAAGAGGGTCACAATCGGTCAACGAATACTGACAATGTTTGTTTTCATCGAGGTTATTATCAGGGGTGGATTTAGTGATTGGGGGGCCATAAGTAATTATAGCTATGGGGTCAAACGGTCCTAATATGCACTGTTTAAATGTTTTTGTTATTTTTTCATTCATCTGTTTGTTCATTTCTTTCTGTTCGCTCAATTTTTTCGTTTGGTTATTTGTTCCTTCATTCATTCATTGTTCCATTTGTTTTTTTTTTTCATTCATTTAATTGCCCATGTCCTCACCAAGGTTATTATCAGGGCCAGATTTTGTGATTTGGGGGCTATAGGTAATTGTAGCCATAAGGTCTAACGGTCCTAAAATGCACCCTTGTTTTTATTTGAATTATTTAGGCTATTGTTATTTTTCAGTCATTAGGTGCATTCGACTTGAACCGTGGCTTCAGCCAGTGATCATTGAGTTTAGCTAAGCGCAAGTGGGGACGGAGTTGAAAACAGAGCCGTAAAGCCAGACAGCCAGAAACTTCAGGGCTCAAAGTTGGAGCAGTCATGATGACTGATCAGATGGCGTCGTCATCATTTTTTACATGTATTTATCAGCCTGATCTCACGAGAAAACGTAAGTATTTTACGTTTTGGCAGTTTAGTGGCTAATTCGTACGAATTCGTACGAGTTCAGTCGTACGAAATGGTACGATTTTAAAAAGGAGGCGTGGCACCTGACCCCACCCCTAACCCCAACCGTCATTGGGGGATAAGCAAATCGTACTAAATTGTACGAATTAGATCGTACGAATTCATATGAATTAGCCACTAAATGAAAAAGCTACGAATTGCCGTGAGATTGTGTTGGTATTTATTTATAACAACAAAAGATTTACAGTACAAATAAAACAGAATACAGTCTCTACAATTTAACTATTTCGAGCGATCTGCGCAGCGCTGCATGAAGTCGAACGCACCTATTCATATGTTTGTTTAATTTTTTAAAAATTAATTAGTTTCTTTGTTCGTTCATTTTTTTCATTTATTCGTTTGTTTATTCATTTGTTTGTTCATTCGTTTGCTTGTTTGTTTGTTCATTGGTTAATTAATTTGTTGAGTTGTTCATTCATTTATTCGTTCATTTGTTCATGAGTGGTTCATTTGTTCTTTCCTTCATTCATCTATCTGTTCATTCGCTTGTTCGTTTGTTCTTTCTTTCGTTCATTCATTCATTGAATGAATGGTTTGACAATTTTTTTTTCATTAATTTGTTCTTTCCCCTGTTGGGTCAGTTGGCATTTCTGTGTGGTGTTTGCATGTTCCCCCTGTGTTGGCATGGGTTTCCTCCGGGTGCTCTGGTTTCCCCCACAAGTCCAAAGACATGTGGTAGAGATAAACTGGCTTAGCTAAATTGTTCGCAGTGTGTGTGAATGAGGGTGTATGGAAGTTTCCCAGTTATGGGTTGCAGCTGGAAGGGCATCCACTGCATAAAACATATGCTGGAGAAGTTAGGGGTTCATTCTCCTGTGGCGATGTCAGATTAATAAGGGACTAAAAAAAATGAAAAGTTTTTTTTTTTTTTCATTTATGGTTTTATTTGTGATTTGTGTGGGCTATAGGTATTTGTAGCCATGAGGCCAGTTCTAATATGTACCCTTTGTATTTTTTAGTAAAATTAAAATTTTTATTATTTTTTTTATTCATTTTCTTTTTGTTTCTTTGCTTGTTTGTTTGTTCATCCATTCACTCATTTGTAAGGTTTGTTTGTTTATTCATTTGTTTAATGATTTGTTTGTCTTTGTCCATTCGTTCATTTTGTTTGTTCATTCATCAGTCTGTTTGTTTATTTTATTAGTTTGTTCACTCATTTGTTCATCCATTTTGCTTGCTTTTTTCTCAGAACCCTTAATGTTTTTAGTTTTTTTCTTAAATAAAAATATCAAATTATGGATATAATAATTAAATTAATTTTATCCGTTAGATCCTCAACATAAATAAGATAAACAGTTATATAAATTATGTAAATTTATAGGTCTTTAAATTTAATTCATAGGTCGCTTAAGTAGTTTTGGATTTTTAGATTAGTTTTTATTTCAATACAAAATTTTTTTTGAATCTGCTGTTCATTTCAGTTTAGTTTTAATGTTTTTGTGAACACTTCTATTTAGTTTTTATATATTTATATACATTTTGCATATTTAATTTCAGTGGCAATTTTGTGATTTTTGTAATGGTGCGAAAGTTCAACGGAACCGCTAGGTATGGCTGGCTGACTGAAAATTAAAAGCCTGTGTGCATATATCCCTATTGGAGAGTTTTAGTCTTAATTTTCTTTTACTAAAGTAAACTTGTTCCTCACCCAGCACAACTAATGTGATTTTCCTCGTGTCGATGCCGGGGGTTTTCTTTACTTTGCACTGGTACGTGGCCGTGTCCGGCGCCTTGAGGTTGGTCATGTTGACTGTGGCGTCGCCGCGACTTGGATCAGCAACAAACTTAAAGCGACTCATCAGGTCGGGGCTTCCCAGCTGGTACTGTTTCCCTCCAGTGTAGGATAAGATCTGTCAGACAGGCAGAGAGAGAGAGTAAGGAAAAAACACTCTTATCAAATAGAACAGGTCTAACCACCCGCCGCCATGTGCGCAGATTTCTCTGAATCTTCACACGTGTCCCTGGAAAGCTCGAGGTGAAAGAGTTTGAATGAGGGGAAATTACTGAAAATGCGATTGATCAGGTGTGGACTGTGATCTTTGGAAACATTCTCTAACGCTCTTGTCTTATCAAAGACAGCAGATGTGTGGTAAAGAAGAGCTGCGCCGCATGATTCTTTGCATCTTTTGATCACCTTTTATTTTAAATGGTAGGCTAATGCTGCGTGACAGACATTCCAGAGAGTCTCTCAGTTTATAAATGAGTGGACATTTAGTAGAAATCTGTTTTGAGGTCAGTTAAGACGGAAACAAAAATCTATTAATGTTTAAACACAACATGCATATAATATTAACTAAAACCATGTATCTATCTGCCATTCGATCTATCATTCTATCTATTGTACTGTCTATTTGCTGTTCCATCTGTCATTCTATTTATCTGCCGTTCAATCTGTTCTGTCTATCGTTTTGTCTGTCATTCTGTCTCGTTCTATGTCGTTCTATCTATTGTTCTATCTGTCGTTCTGCCTAGCTGTCATTCTATCTTTTTCTGTCTGACATTGTCATTCTATTTATCTGTCTGTCGTTCTATCTATCATTCTATCTGTCGTTCTGTCTATCATTCTATCTGTTGTTCTGTCTATCATTTTATCTGTCGTTCTATCTATCTGTCATTCTTTTATCTATCTGCTGTTCAACATGTTGTTCTATCTGTTATACTGTATCTACTGTTCTATTTATCGTTATGTCTATCTATCATTTTCTGTCAGTCTATTTATCTATACCATTCTACTTGTTCTATCTGTCGTTCTCTCCATTTTATCTGTTGTCTATCGTTCTATTTGTCATTCACTCTGTCCATCTATCTCATTCTATCTGTTGTTCTGTCTATCGTTTTCTGTCCTTCTATTTATCTATCTGTCATTTTATTTGTTCTATCTATCGTTCTATCGATCACTCTCTGTTGAACTGTCTATCTATCGTTCTATATGTAATTCTTTCTATCATTGTCATTCTATTTAGCCGTCATTTGATCTGTTGTTCTATCTGTTATACTGCCTATCATTCTATCTGTCGTTCTGTTTATCTATCCTTCTGTTGTTCTATCTGTCATTCTATTTAGCTGTCATTCTTTGTTATACTGTCTACCTCTGTTGTCCATCTATTGTTCATCCATCCATCTATCCATCCATCCATTCATCCATCCATCCATCAATCTTTTATCTCTCGTTCTATCTATCAATTGTTTTTCGTCTATCTGTTCTATCTGTCATTCTGTCTATTCCATCTACAGTATTTGCCATTCCATCTGTCTGTATTTGTCTGTCTGTCATTCTATCTATTGTTCCATCATTCTATCTATTGTTCTGTCTTTGTCATTTTATCTGTCTGTCTGCCTATCTGTTGTTTTATCACTCATTCTATCATATCTATATCATATTTTTATTTATTTATTATAACCATTTAAGCTCAATAAATGTTGTATAAAGGATAAAAATAAATGCATAAACTTGTATAAGTATTTGAAGGTGCTATAAATGATAAAAATACCATTAATAATATTATAAATTATAAGTAAAAATAATGTTTTTATTTCATTGAATTATTGGACTTTTTATACTTTTTCTATTTCTTATAATTAATTTAATTGAAAAAATTAACACATTTATTTTTAGCCATCTAATGTTGACCAATATTTTAATCAACTATGTATTTATTGTTTAACTGATAAAAATAACCTTAATACGAGCTTGTAAAACTGGGATCTCTATTTATCACTCCAAGTAAAAGAAAAATACCAATTTTGATTTGAAAAGTTTTACATTTCAGATGTTGCTTCACTTGCTGAGATATGCACAGATATTTTTGAAATGAGACCAAATTTTTTTGTTGTTTTAGTATCTTGATCATCAAGATAAGAATGTGCTTTTTAATATTCTCACCAACTGATCTTTTTGGGTCATGTCTTGGCTGACGATTGTCCACTCAATGTCCAGGTCTCCTACATCTATGGCAGCGAGGGTGTATGTGCAGCCCAGAGTCAGAACCTCCCCCTGGGCTTTCTTTATGGTCTGAGGGCCTGTTGAAGTCACCTGCACTGCTGAAGTAAGAGCTGCACACAAGAACACAATAATGCATTCCCAATACGGCTGCATGCTATTGGAAAATTGTGACATTGAAATATTTTGTTTTGCTGTGTTATAGATTAGATTAGGAATACCATTTCAACAGATGGCTTGAATAGCTCTATTTGTGAGAAAAAAAAAAAACTATCATTAATTTATATTGGTTGGGTTTAGATGTTATCCTGATTCCAAGAGAGAAATTCTGGGAAATCTCTGTAGACTGATTGCATTTCATGTCGTTTAGCCTTATAATTTTAAAATGTGAGCAAAATCACCAGTTTTGTCATTACTTTAGACATTACGCTAGAGAATCATTCAAATACTTGGTTTTATAAAGGTGTGAATCATGTACAAAAAATAAATACATTTAATTGCAAGAATTATTTAAATAGAGTATTCAAAATACAGATTTAATAATGCAATGCAAAATAACACTGTATAGTTTTCATAGAATTAATAAGTCAGTCAAATTTCTCTTCTTTAAATTCTTGACAAATGTTTTCCGTTGTTGTGCCTGAATGTTTTACACTTTCTTAAAATGCCTTTAAAACATATGCAAGTCATTAAGTTTTATGATTGTTGCAATGACTCCACAAATCTCATATTCTCAATTGTTGATCGACTATAATCCCAATTTAACATTACATATCCTATGATGTAGTTATTGCAGACACGCATATTGCGATATTGATGCTGAACTGATAAATTGTACAGCCCCATTTCACGCCCATTTATTAACATGTCCAACAATGAAATCGGTTCTACTGAATTCAAGTTTCACCTTTTAAAGGGCTCTTATTATGCCCCCTTTTTACAAGATGTAAGACGTCTCTGATGTCCCTAGTGTGTATGTGAAGTTTCAGCTCAAAATACTACACTAATGATGTTTTATAACTCTTTGAAACTGACCCCTTTGTATCTAAAGCATTGATCCCAATTATGCCATTTTGATGACTGTCGCTTTAAATTCAAATGAGATTGTGCTCTTTTTCAAAAGAGGGTGGAGCTACAAACAAGTATACATCAGCATAGTGATAGCAGATTCGAATCAGGACTAGGTTATCTGGAAAAACTGTAAATGTCAAAAAACAAGTCGTTCAGAAGAAGGTTGTCTATGAAAAAACTTGACATTTATAAAGCTTAGACACTATCTTCTATCTTAATACTGTCTTCAGCATTCTATCTTTCTTATTATCTTCAGCAGTAATGATATGAAAGCTCTAATGGCTCACGGCTGCTTCTTACTCAGGGCTGTTTATGCTAATGAGAGAGAGATGGTTAATAATGGGCGGGGCTTTCCCCCTCTGACATTTACAAACAGAATTAGAAACAGTTTATTTACAAGGATATGTCATGAGATTTATAATTCCGATGATTTAGTGCAGTGGTCACCAAACTTGTTCCTGGAGGGCCACTGTCCTGGAGATAGCTCCAACCCTAATCAAACACACCTGAACAAGCTAATCTAGGTCTTACTTGGTAAACTTGAAACATCCAGGCAGGTGTGTTGAGGCAAGTTGGAGCTAAATCCTGCAGGTACACCGTCCCTCCAGGACCGTTATTGGTGACCCCTGATTTAGTGCATCAGTCTGTCATACTGAGCAGACCAAAAAAGTGACAATTGATGTTCCACCACAAGATGGCGACAGAGACTGCAGAAGTTTTTTGAGTGAGAAAAAAACTGTTTTCTCAATGCATGTTTCAGACAACAGCTGATCAGATCATTATAAATCAGGTAAATGACACTAAGTGACAAGTAAATGACAAGTTGATCTCTCTGTGTTTATATCACAGAAACTGCTAGTGTTTGCTTTGCTTTGGGTTTTTCAGGGTTAATTATTGTGATCTCCTAATTGCAACAGAGAAATACTTGGAAATCTCTGTAGACTGAAGGCATTTCATGGTGTTCAGCCTGACTATCTTAATGTCAGCAAAATCACCTGTTTTATCATAACTGTAAACATTATGCTAGAGAATCAATTATTAGCAACAGTTTCTGCTGTTTTGACGTCAGCTGCAGATGTGAATGAATGGCGGAAGTAGTTCCCCTTCCAAAAGAGTTTTTGAGACTGTGTTTTGATTTATTTATTTTTAAATTGATAATTATGCCATCGAACTGTTGTGTAAACTCAATATGGTGTGACACAAATGCACTCGGTCTGCAGCCTTGAGCCAACGCACCACTCATCAGTGTCGATATGTACAGCCACATGACACATATAAATACACACACACTGTATAGTACTGTATAGCGTTAGGGTTAGTTGAGGAGTAAAATTTGTTTGTGTGTGTGTGTGTGCTTGTTTGTGTGTGTGTGTGTATACATATATATATATATATATATATATATATATATATATATATATATATATATATATATATATATATATATATATATATATATATGATGTGTGTGTGTATATGTGTATAATGTGTGTGTGTGTGTGTGTGTATAAATATAAAAAAAATTTAATGCAAAAATTAAATTACTTGCATTAAGTTACTTTATTTGATTTGAACATTTGAGCTATTTTAAACTGCATCTCAATACTAAATTATTAAATCCTCCTTTAAAAAACAATTATTTACCTACTTTTTTCTTTGCATAATGATAAATAAATACATTCTACAACTCTCATAAGAATTCTTGTGAAAGACCAGTCGAATCTGCGTTTTTAATGGCAGTTAAACAGGCTATTTTTGCCACAGTACATTTAATAAATAAGCCCTGTTATGATCAGTTAACCTCTTTATGTGAGAAACATGTATCGAGATCTCCACATTTCTGAATACTTATTAGCCTTTTAATATGCAGCCATGTTTTTTTTCTTTTTTTGTGTAATTCTGAAGAATTCATTTCTACTGCTTCGTTTCAATACATTTTTGCATTTCAGATGTGCACTAAAAGTCAGATTTTTCACGACATGAACTTTGAAGAACCGCTCTAGGTGGGAATTGGCTTTAATGAGTGATGGTTTCTAACTGGCATTTATTTGCACATTCTGTTCCGTCTGTGATGGAAAATCTGCAATTTCCATGCTTCAATCCTACAGTGCTGGATTGTGGAGGATGATCATGTTGATGACACTGTACAGATCCAACTGTGACAGTATCACTTCACCACAGCCATCCAGACACCATCCATCAACTCTTTCAAATGCTGAAAGTGCACTTGAATAAACGCTGCATCTGAATATATGGCTGCTCATAACTCTCGTCGGCATTATTGTAAAACCTTTTCTGCTGAGGCTTGTATGAATGTTAACTGTTAGCAGAAAACTTTAGTTCACTGAATAATTTTTCTCTTCAAAACTCTGCTATCTGCTATTCACTAAAATCATTATTTGTGGTGTTTGGTGTAAGATATTTAAAAATAAATGTTTTTGCTGGGTAATGTCACTTTTTAATCTATAGTTAAAGGCTAAGTTATTAACCCTCCTGTAAATTTATTTATTTATTGATTTATTTAGTTAGTTAGTTAGTTAGTTAGTTAGTTAGTTAGTTAGTTAGTTCCCAAGGGGTATCTAATGATCCAAGAATATTTTCTTCGTATTTCCTAATTTTTTTTCTTGTGGCGAAAGTATTATTTACTTCCATTTGGCTGTAATAAAAGCAAATTTATTTTTATTTTTAAAATTTATTTATTTTACTAAGTTTAAGGTTATTATTGGCCCCTTAAGATTTTTTTCTCCATTTTATCACCTTGGAATTATACGGTTCTATCTGCATTGTGAATGATTTTTAAATATTGAGCTTAAAAAATATTTGCATTCCATAGCAAACAGTTTGTGTTTAACGTTTGTTTTTTTGTTTTTAAATAAAAACTCTTAATGTTAACAACTTATAGAAAAACATCCTATAATGTAAACAAGTTAAGTTTAAAAAGAATGTCAATAACTCAATTTTAACAAAAATGTCAGATAGAACCTTAAAATTTTAAGGTGATAATTTGGCTACAGAACCAAACCACTGTTGTTCACCCTTGTAAAGATCACACTTTAAGCTGAATACTAGTATTGCAAAATAACTTAAAAATTAAGTAAAATATACTGTAATCATTACAAAAACAAATTAAGTTAGTTATTACAAATGACCTGTTTATGTTTGAAAGAAAACTATTATGTTTAAAATGTGTTCAAGAAAACAGCACTCGGCACAAAATAAACTTACATTTTTACAGGAGGACTAATAATTTTGACAACTATTTAAAAAATAAAAAAAAGAACTTGGCTAAATGCTTTAGTTTTATTTTATTTTATTTTGTTTTATTTGCAATAATCATGGGAAAACTGACGGTGACCGAGAGAGTTTAACATGCTGCAATTTAAGAAAACAAGTGCAATTACACAAAACGGCAGAAAATTAAGAAAAGATCTTCAGTTTGACAACATGTTGTAAGTCCTCATTACACATACACTAATAAAATGCACTTCATTTGCACACAAGGTAAACTAATTAATAAAATGCACTATGCATTTCACAGCGCAAAGAATTCATATAAACGCTTGCATTTTCTCACAACACTGGCAAAAACATCAGAACAGAACAGAGTTTTTTCAAGAGGGACTAAAAATGTATTGAACGTTGCTTTGCTGTGACTATTGCTCAGTGAAGTTGTTAGTGATCTTTGAAAGATCTTTTTTTTTCTTATTTTAACATCCTAATTCCCTTGTCTTTTGTATTTAATTAGCCTAAATAACCATAACCTAAATAACCAGGTTTGTCACGTATTACGGTCCTCTTGAAACATTAATGTTGTGTTCTGTGCTATTTCAAAGTGTTGTGTGAAAATGCAGTGCGTTTTTGAAAATGTGTTTGCGTTGTGAGGATTTGCAGCACGTGTGCTGTCAAATGGATGAAGATCTTTTCTTTATTTGATGGCGTTTTTTGTAATTGCATATGTTTTTTTGTAATTGCAGCATGTGAAGCTCTCAGCCACTGTACTTTTCTAATCCACATTAAAAATGGTTGCGTTCATGTTGCAGTGCTAATTTTATTGTATTCAGTGTTTACTGAAGCTTGTTTTTGAATAAAAGTCGGTTTTGAATACCACACAATTGTCCTGACAAAAATGTTCCAAGCTAACAAACCCCTGCTAACAAAAATGTTCCAAGAACATTTAGCTAACATTCAGTTTTAAAACCTAATTATATTCATGTATTTTATACACTTCATTTTCAAAATATTGTGAAAGATTAGAGAACTAAACATTATTAACATTACAAGAGGAATGTTTGTCTAATAAAGTTTGAAAATCAGCTTCACCTGTTTCTTACAACATTGAAAATCCAAGCCAAGATGAACAAACAGCTTATCGTACTATACAAGAATAACAGAGCTGTACAATTGAATATTTCCAATAATTTTATTTTTAATAAATAATGCATAGAGATGACAGGGTTGAGCAGGTGTTATTTATATTTTAGCTACAGCATTACTGTATTTGCTGAAGAAAATAAATCATATTTAAATACTTTGTAAAAAAAAATTGCAGGGATCCACAATTTATTCGTGTTGTTTCAACAAAAACTGATTAATCCAAGCTAAATTTAAGTGGATTGAAGTATTGTTTTTTTTTATTTTATTTTTTTACTCATTTTAAATAAGTAGCTTGAAAAAGCAGTGAAATAAATTTTTTTTTGAGTGCATCCAAACAGTGTAATACAGAAAGTTGGCCTTGTTTACACTGAAATAACTATATTGCTGTACTAAATTAAGTTGAATCTAATTAATTTTTTAGGTTATTTTAACTTGTATCAAACAAAATAACTTAAAATATCAAGTTAAACTTTGTATAACTTAAAAATAGTTGGAACCTGATCAACTTAAAAAAAAAAAAAAGCAGATATAACTTTAGCTTATTTTAATAGGTGTATTTTAAAAATGTTATATATATATATATATATATATATATATATATATATATATATATATATATATATATATATATATATATATATATATATATATATATATATATATATATATATATATATATAATGTATAATGTGTATATATATATATATATATATATATATATATATATATATATATATATATATAATGTATAATGTGTATATATATATATATATATATATATATATATATATATATATATATATATATATATATATATAATGTGTATATATATATATATATATATATATATATATATATATATATATATATATATATATATATATATATATATATATATATATATATTATACGTCAATACAAGTAAATATCCTGTTTGTAGATTGGACAACTTACACTTTTAAATTATTTCTTAACTTTGCTTTCTGTTCATGATGGATATTAATTATATTGTTTTTATGTTTTTAGTAGATGCTTATTTTAAGCAAAATATGAAAACCATGAGCAATTCTCAGACACCAATTATTTTCTTCTTGGGGCTCTATCCTCATTCAAACCATTTACGATTTTACGAAATGTAAATTCATTCATTCATTCATTCATTCATTTTCCTTCGGCCAATTCTCTACTTCAGGGATTGCCACAGCGGAATGAACTGCCAACTATTCCAGCATATGCTTTTCACACAGCGATACCCTTCTAGCCACCACCCAGTACTGGGAAACAACCACACACTCTCATTCACGCACACACATACACTCGGCCAACTTATTCATTCAATTCACCTAGCGCATGTCTTTGGACTGTGGAAGAAACCGGAGCCCACACTGGGGGAACATGCAAACTCCACACAGAAATGCTAACTGACCTGGTTGGGACTTGAACCAGTGACCTTCTTGTTGTGCTAACCACTGAGTCATCGTGTTGCCTTATAAAATAATGAATAATAATACAGACTGTGTAGGAAGATTTTAAAAATATTATAGACCAGACCTATTTAAACAAGCCTTCCATTAGCATTACTGGATAAATGTTTGTTCATAGCTTTGACAGCACATTAGGCAAATTAGCGAAAACGTTATTTATTCAAATTCTGACAAAGGCCACAGCTGTCAGGGTCACGCAAAAAAAAAAAAAAAAAAAAAAAAAATATATATATATATATATATATATATATATATATATATATATATATTTCCCCACAGCAGCTGTTTGCTGTCATCACAAACTGACCGACTGAATGAACAGACACAACAATTAGACGATCTCTGCAACATTAAAACAATCTCTTCAGACACTCCCGTCATAATCTTTGCGTCTCAAAATCACAGCTTTAAGAACAAAACGAACAGTCTCTGCTTGGGGCGTAGGCTGCCTTTTTTTCTGCCTTGTTTTGTTGAATACTGCTATGGATTGTCAGGTTTGTCTTGTTTGTTGCTCCTCTGAAACAACACAGCATACCAGACGACTGTGTCATTCCTGTTATATTGCACATTGACACAGATCGCAGGGAGTGTCTGTGATTTACGGATGGCATCTCTCTCAGCTGGAGTAAAAAAACAGTCCAGGCATGAACGTGTTGAGCAACACCGCCGGGCTGATGGTCAGAAAGCATGCATTTGTTTTATGCTCTATAATTTGAGTGCACTTAATATGATGCAAATCGCACTCGCACATAATGAATGACCCTATTGTTTAGCGCACGCTACATCTGCTGCTGCGCTTTTCTGAAATGCACATGCAAGTGCATTGAAGTGAATCTCAGAAGCTGTGATATTCAGAGCTATACTATTTGCATAAAGTGGAGTGGGAGGCCAGCGCAACTTCTTAATATGCAGGGTTAATTTATGCATATCACGGTCACACTTTGACAGTCGTAGAAACTCGATACAGCCCACACAAAGTGAAGAGAAAAATGACCTTTAACACTGGAAAAGCCTCAAAAGAGACTGTTGGATAATGTAAATAAATAGAAGATGTGCTTTTTTACGCACCTGCATGGTTTAGACATACTGCAATGATGTAGGGGAAGTGGATCCAGAGCTTGCTCATAGCCAGATATCAGCTTTTTTTTAAATACAGAAAACCTAGAGGAAAAAAGAGCACAGACTGTCATTGTCCCTCGCTGACTGGACATCTCATTTGCAAGTGTGAATCATCAGAATCTGATAAGGGTCTCGCGTATGACAAATTCAAATGTCATTTTACTCAAAGAAAGAAATAGGAAAGTCTTGGGTTTCGATTCAAAGGTGTAAAAACAAAACATTTTAGATACTTTCAGGCAAAGTTTGGTTTAAATTTAATATCTAAAGGAAAATGTGAATCCTTTCACGTTCAAACTTTATTAACTTCTATTAATTTATTCTTATTATATTAATATAGTTACTTGTATTAAAAATAATTTTATAAACTTTTAGATTTTTATCTTATATTATTGTTATTCATGTGTTGTTGTCGAATATTGTATATATATATATTATAAAAGAGTGGAATTCATTAAATGTAGTAAATTTGATCTGATTTTGCTGACTGGACACCTTATTTGCAAGTGTGAATAATCAGAATCTGATATAAGGGTCTCGCGTATATCAAATGTCACTTTGCTCAAAGAAAGAAATGGGTAAGTCTTAGGTTTCGGTTCAAAGGTGTAAAAACAAAACTTATTATACACTTAGTCAAAGTTTGAACTTAAAATTTATATATAAATGAAAATAGTTTTAAATGCAATATTCCTTTCAAAATCAAACTCTAATAACTTTTATTAATTTATATTATTTATTATATTAAAATAACTTGTATTAAATTACTTTTATAAACTGTTTTAGATTTTTATCTTCTATATTATTGTTGTTTATGTATTATTTATTGCTGTTGATGTCTTTTTATTGTTATACAGTTGAAGTCAGAATTATTAGCCCACCCTGAATTATTAGCCCCCATGTTTATTTGATATTTTTTCAACACATTACTAAACATAATAGATTTAATACCTCCTTTCTAATAACAGATTTATTTTACCTTTGCCATGATGACAGTACATAAAATTTAACTAGATATTTTTCTACATTCTAGTATTCAGCTTAAAGTCACATTTAAAGGCTTAACTAGGTTAATTAAGTTAACTAGGCAGGTTAGGGTAATTAGGGAAGGTGTTGTATAATGATGGTTTGTTTTGTAGACTGTCGGAAAAAAAATTGCTTAAGTGGGCTAATAATTTTGACCTTAAAATGTTTTATAAAAAAATAAAAACTACTATTATTCTAGCCGAAATAAAACAAATAAGACTTTCTCCAGAAGAAAAAAAATATTATCAGACATACTGTGAAATTGGGAATTTTTTTGGGAAATTTAAACATTTGGGAAATATTTAAAAAATAATAAAAAATCAAAGAGGGTTTAATAATTCTGATTTCAACTGTATATATTTTTATTATTATATATTATAGTAGTAATATTTATTAAATGTTGTGAATTTGATCTGATTTTGCCATGAAATAGCCAGAGAAACTTATATGGCAGTAATTTCAAAACTTTCTCTAAATGAAAGTATTTGTTACCTATCAAATGTTCACTATCCAATGGCAAGTCTGTTGACATTGTTGTGATATTTTTGGCTAAGGCATATGAAGTGGTTTCATAATGTAGGTTCAAGTGGTCATATTGGAGGCACTGAGCATAAACAATGCTACTGCGCCAATCAAAATAGCATATTCTGCTGATTAATGCTACTAAAAAAGATCAATATTTGTCATGTTTTGGACTGTACTAATTGGTCAGACCTAAAAAAAAAAACAACAACACTTCTTTAGAGTACTGCAGAATTCCAAAAGTTATCCTCTAGGGCACAGGTGTCAAACTCAGTTCCTGGAGGGCCGCAGCCCTGCACAGTTTAGTTCCAACCCTAATTAAACACACCTGATCAAACTAATTGAGTCCTTCAGGCTTGTTTGAAACCTACAGGTAAGTGTGTTGGAGCAGGGTTGGAACTAAACTGTGCAGGGCTTCGGCCCTCCAGAAATTGAGTTTGACACCCCTGCTCTAGGGCCACACAAAATATTTATTAATTTATTTATTTTTTTAATTAATTAATTTATTATTTAATTTATTTTTACATTTGTATTTTATTTTAATTGCTAAGGGGTGTTTAATGAACCAAGGGAATTTTATTAGTATTTCCTGTAATATTTTTCCTTGAGGAGAACGTATTATTTTCTTTAGTTTGAATGGAATAAAAGCAGTTCATTTTTTTTTCTTATTTAAGAATAATACTAGCCCCTAAAAAATACATATTTTCAATTGGCTACAGAAGAAACCACAGATGTCTGGATATATGGAAAATTGCCCTATAGGATAACACTTTAAGCTGAATACTAGTATCTTGCAAAAATAACTAGTAAAATATTCTGTACTGTCTTTATAGCAAAGATAAAATTAATTTGTTTTCAGAATTTAGTTATAAAAATTATGTTTAAAATTTGTTGAAAATAGCAGCATTGTCAAAATAAAATTTTACAGGACGGGCTAATCATTTTGACTTAAGCTGTATTTAGTTGTACTATAGTTTTACCGCACAATTGTAATCATTAATTTACAGTGCACTTGTAAAATGTACAGTATTACAGGCAACCAATATTGCCAGTAATACTGTATATTTTACAGCATTTTATTATTATTATTATTTTTACAGTTTTTCATTCAAGTAATTTTTGATTGATATGATTTTAGATAATTTATGTACACTATTAGAGCTGTGAACCTGCTCTCACTGTTCGGTTATGATTATCATGTCATCGATTCGGTTTAATTTAATATCTCGGTGCATCACGGTGCATTGATGGTGCTTTCCATTGGGTTTTATATTTTCTTCACAGCAGAATTCTTGTATTAAAATGTATGAATATATTTATTTTTATACACTATTTGTAATGCAATTTTGTCATTTAATACAGTCAGATATATAAAACTGTACCTTTAAACAACAAGAGCATTTATAGTAATTATTATAAACAAATATAAATATCCCGCTCACTTTCTGATCCTTGTTAACCAAGTTCTCTTACACCCCTTTGATTGTTTACACCCTCAACAAAAACAGCTGCGATTGGTTGTGCGCTGAGCTCTTCACAGATGAGTGATACTGATAGGCAGCAGCGGCAATCACAGATGATCCATGATAGACACTGGAGAAAACTCTGCAGACGTGTTTGTATCCAAAAGTATCGCTGTAAAACAGCCGAGAGGGGAGTAAAAGTCACGCCAGCAGGCCATATGGGCCCACAGTGAAGAAGAGCGAGAGAGAAAGAAATGGAGTACTCTGTCTCAATTGCAGTGAAATAGGGGCTTCTGCTATAAGTGTCAGTGAAAAACTGATCCAGCAAACACGCACGCAGTGAAATTGTGCACAGTTTCTGCGTTTTTAACTAGTTGGAGTGTTGTAAATACTTGCCTCGCTCGCCTATAAGCTATGGTGACATAGTGCATATGAGATAAATGACGTCAGTACATAATAAACGGTTATGATTATTACTGAACCGATACTGAATTACCCGCATCTGCATCGGGGTACATCGAAGAAACAATTAATTTTGACACCCCTATACACTACTGTGTTTAAAGTAATATTTTTCTGTCTTTTGGTGGATGTATTACAGTATACGAGAGACCTGCTGTAGCTTTGTTTACCAAGCAAGCACTTCTAATTGGATTTTGACTGTAAATCTCAAATTAATGTCTTTTGTATTTTATGAGAGGTTTTCAGCTCCTGCACTCTCAGAAACGTTTTTTTTTACAAAACACAGAAATGAAAAAAGAAGTCAGCAGATTCTGTATGGCACGTCACGCTTTTGCAAAGTATGATGGTGTCCTGGATTATCATCTGTGCTGATTCTGGAACATAATTTTTGTTTGTTTGAAAATCTAATCCAGACTTATTCCCTACTCGAAACCCAACTATAACTTTTAAATTATTCTTTAAGTCAGAGGGGAATAGTTGGATAACAATCATATAGAAGTGCATAAACCCAACCGTAAGCCTAAGCTTAACATAAACTGTAAACGTATCCCTTAATTCTGATTGGCTGATTGGAATGTTGTTCCAGGATCAACATGAATGTTAGTTAAGCAACATGTCCTTCTTGGTGAAATCAGTTTGGCGTTCTCTCTGGTCCTGCTTGATTTGTTAGATCCAGGACAAGAATCTTGACTCCTTGTTTTTATTATTTCCTCTTGAGCACAAAGGCTAATATCATAATTAATACTGCACATATCAATTACCAAATTCAGTTTGTCAAAATATCACACCCTTTCCTGCTTAGAAAGTCCTCTGTCGGATTTAGCAGCTTTCACACATTTTTCTCCCCTCCATAATTTAGACTGCATACGTAAACAGCCTGAACATATTCAGTAAAACATTAACCATGAAATCAATATGGATGTTTAAATCTGGGTATCGCCAGTATGGCCACACAGGGTAGCTGATTAAATCTGGACATAGGTTTAAACCCTCTATATATCATGCCTGAAACGTGAAGGGGGGTTGTGAAAGAGAAAGAAAACCTCATAAAGCAGGAGTGGATTTACTTGTTTGAATTTCAAAGCACTGAAACGGATCCTTATCAGAGTTTCTATAAATCATTTAAGGGGCAAATCGTGCGCCACTAAAACTCACTGTGATTAAAACTTTGAGGAGTCCTGTGACAACTGAATACAGCTGACACACGTACACACACTTTCACAATCAAATCAGACAGCTTTTGATTCAATAAGCCTCCTCTGAGCACTTGCTTATACTGACGGCCTGTAATAATCATTTCAGTCTCATAAGAAATTAAATAAGCCAGAAAAAAACTAATTAATGAAGGTCAAAACGGGCAAGGATTTCATTTCTATTAGCTCTTTGAAAGAGCAAAGTCCAAACTGCAGTACATTTCTTGCTATCGCAACAAGCTCCAATTCTTTTGTTGATTTAAAGCTTATGTAAACGAAAAAAAAAAAACATTTCTGTGAGAGAAAAAAATTAATTACCTTTTTTTTTTTTTTTTAAACAAGCAACCGAGTTCAGTAATCCTTAAGACAGGTGCTTTCTTTGTGGTTTCCTCAACTCTCACTCTCACCTAAAGCAGGTAAACAGGTGTTTCCTCTCAGGCTCCGCCCCCTCACCGTATTCCACCAATCGCAGGCTGAGATTTCCAGACTGAGCGAAACTTGCAGCTGACCAGCCTATTTACATCTGACATGTTTGATCGGTGATTCACAGGCTCTGTGGAGGCAGTTGAGGTTTTAGTGCTAGTGAAATGTGCCCTAAGGATCATCTAATATGAAATGTGTTCACAGTAACTAAGTGGGTTAAAACATGCATTTTGGTAGACAGTGAGAGGATTTAATCATCTCTTTTCACAGTTAAGCAGGCCTTCTCACTTAAATGCTTAAAATCAATGCTAAATTTACATATTATGATATAACAGGCCATATATGTATCAGTAGTGATAGGATATCAAAATAAACCAACATTTACCAGTAATACTATTGAAGTCAGATTTATTAGCCCTCCTGAATTATAGCTTTCTGTATATTTCCCCCCTAATTTCTATTTATCAGAAATATTTTAACACATTTCTAAACATAATAGTTTTAATAACTCCTTTCTAATAACTGATTTCTTTTATCCTTGCTATGATGATAGTAAATAATATTTTAATAGATATTTTTCAAGATACAAGTATTCAGCTTAAAGTGACATTCAAAGGCTTAACTAGGATTAATTAGGCAAGTTAGGGTAATTTGGCAAGTTATTATGTAACGATGGTCTGTTTTGCAGACAATTTAAAAAAATATTGCTTAAGTTGGCTAATAATATTGACCTTAAATAATTTAAAAATAAAATAAAAACTCTTTTTATTCTAGTTGAAATAAAACAAGACTTTCTTTAGAAGGAAAAATATTATAGGAGATACTGTGGAAAAATTCCTTGCTCTGTTAAACATCATTTGAAAAATATTTGATAAAGAAAATACATTGTATTTTTAGTAATACTGGTAATAATTTTGACTTCAACTGTGTGTGTGCGCGTGTGTGTGCGTGCATGCGTGTGTGTGTGTGTGTGTATATCTGTATATACATGTGCTGAAGGACTTTTTTTTCTTTTCATCAGTGTTTAGCGAGGTAAGAGGGGTTATTCATGAGTTAGAATTGTTTTGCTATATTTCTTTATTTTGTTTGGCTTTTATCCTCCCCTTACTCGAGTTTAACAAATTTTTGTTTGATACTTTGTTTGAATTTGCTACTTTATTATATTCTTTTTATTACTGTAAATATTTATGTTTTTTGTATTTATTTGTATATTACTCTGGTTTCAGTTTAGTACATTAAATACTTTTGTTGGAAGTTCTGTTATCAGACTTTTGCTTACACCCTCACATTGTAAAATTTCCACACTTTTTAAATGTTATTCCTTATAAGTAAGTTTTGTGAAAGTTAGGACAGGCGTGCGCTTTGTCTATAACATGAATTATTCCTGTACTCCACTGGAAAACAGAAAAGTTTCCACACAGGCGACTTAAAGTGTCTGGGGGACCAGTAATCTCAATATATGCAAAGCAGCCATTCTGCGTATACAGTAGTGACCAAGTGTTATCTCCAGGGCCAGACGGAATCTGTGGACAATTTTTGGTATTTCTGCTGAGAATTTTGGTAAAAATCTGCGGATTTCTGCGGAATTATTTTGGGAGTATCCAGTGGAGTATCATAACCAAAACCTTAATATATTAAATAAAAAGTACTAAATTACTGAATAAAAACTGAATAAATTCAGATTTACACATTTACTCAAGTAAATAAACAGAATTAATGAAGGGCTAAAAATCTGCAGAAATCTGCGGAATTCTGCGGAAAATCTGCGGAATTCTGCGCGTGCAGATTCCGTGTGGGCTTAGTTATCGCTCACCGAAGTCACTCAATGACATGACATGGAAAATACTAACTTTAGAATATAATATTTAGAACAAAAGCTCATCATTACTAATACATTTTAATCAACTGTGATAAAATAAAGATGTTTAAATTAGTTCACTTAGTTAGATACAACACTCTAAAAACTGCTGGGTTGAAAACAACCCAATTTGGGTTGTTTTGGTAACCCAGCGCTGGGTAAAAAAGGGACAAACCCAACGCTGGGTTACTTTAACCCAGCAAGTTGGGTTACAAGTTTAACCCAGCATGCTGGGTTGTGATTTTAACCCAACTATTAGTTAAAAATTACTACACTGCTGGGTTGAATGTAACCCAAAATGGGTCAGAAATTTAATCTAGAAACTGATGATTAAAATCACTAAAATAAAAACAATTCTACAGCAATACATAGTTGTTCAGTAATGGAATTTTATTTATGACAAAAGATAAAATGTGTCCAAATGAATTTGAGATTTTTCCCATCTGCACCTCAGCATTAACCCTTTGACTGCCTGCTCTACCAAATGGTTGACCTCGTTTTTACTGTTTTAAATAATGACTGTTAAAGTCATAAGAAAAAAGATGATTTAGTGTTCAAAATATTTCTTTTAAATATATATATATATATATATATATATATATATATATATATATATATATATATATATATATATATATATATATATATATATATATATATATTTTTTTTTTTTTTTTAATTGGTCTTACACATAATTTTTCAGATTTTTCATAATTCTGGTACTTTTACCATAAACATACATATCAATCATTTGGTAGAGGTTGATATTTTAGAAATTATAACATGTGTTAAAATGTACTGATTGTGTTCAATAGCGACATTAGCAGTTGAGAAATGCAATCCAATTTTTTTTCTTGAAAGGGTTGTTAAAGGGTTAAGACGATTTCTGTGAAAATTTATCAAACTGTATCACAGAAACACTGACTAAAGTTCAGTAACATTGCATCAGACTGAAATCAGACAAATTACCTTAAGAAAATGCATATTTGAAATACATTCAAAAACATTTATAAATCAGGAATCATCAGTAAGAGGCAATTGCAATGTTATTGCAGAGTAGAGAAAAACAATAGTATAAGGAAGTAATAATGAAAATGCATCTAAATGACTGAAGTCAGAAAGTAATTTGAGCACAAACATCAACATATTCTCATATAAATCATCAACTGCAATGCAGAAAAAAATATGTGAAAGTAATAATGAAAAGGCATCAAACAGCTTGAAAAAACAAAACAAACAATAAAAACTAAGAAAATACAAATTTTATATTAAGAAAAAATAAGAAAACATTTTATAACTTTCCCTTTAACAATTATGTGCCAACATCAATATATGAGATATAAAGCAATCATCAGTAAGGATGATCAAGTTCAATGTAAATGCAGTTTTGAAGAAAAAACAGATATAAAAGTTAAAATGAAACCTGAGGATGGAAGCATTTTAAAACAAATTTGAAATAGGAAAACTTTTTTTAACTTTTACTCGAACAATCATGTGCAAACATCAATCCTGAGATATAAAAGAGTCTGTAAGAAACATTAGTTGCAATGTAACTGCAGTGTAGAGTGTCTTAAAAAATATCTAGTCCATTATTATGTGCCGTCATCATAGCAAAGAGAAAAGAAATCAGTTATTAGAAATGAGTTATTAAAACTATTCTTTAGAAATGGGTGTCATGGTGGCAGAGTGGGTAGTACGATTGCCTCACAGCAACAAGGTCGGTGGTTTAAGCCTCAGCTGGGTCAGTTGGTGTTTCTGTGTGGAGTTTGCATGTTTTCCCCGTGTTCGTGTGGGTTTTCTCTGGGTGCTCCTTTTCCCCCACAATCCAAAGTACAAGTTAAAGAACACAGAATCCAAGGAAGCAGTGAGGTCACAGTATTAATGATTACTGTTTTTCAGCAAAAATTAATGCTAGCAGAACCCTTACTGCTAGTGTCTCCTCCCCAGGATGTCCATAAACCACAGTCTGCCACACCAGGGAACACTGCTTGGGGTAGTTCACACCAAAGATGTAGAATGCTTTATAGCAAACGTCCACTTTGGCAAGTAATGTACTTTGCAATAATAAATAGCACAGCACGTGAGCAAAGGCTTGAAAGAAGTGGTGGTCTCCAAGGATGAGAACATGAGGAAACTCAATAGATTCTTGAATTCAATGGATGAAGATACTCAGCAATATTGGTCCCAATCTGAAAAAATAAATAGAAGTAAGATTTATTAAAAACTCAAAAGTGTAAAAGTTAAATATCTTTAGAGTTAACTTTAGAACACCTAAAATACCTTTAGAAGCAAATAAGGCCATAACACACCAAGCTATCAGCCAGTGTTGGCATTAGTTAACCACTGACCATGGCACCATGCTGCAATTTTTTGGCCCGAGTGAAGATGACAATGCAACAACAGGTTTGCCTAAGGAACTTTTTTTAATAAGTAATAGTAAGGCAAGATGAGCATTTGAAATTATTAAGTATTTAATTGTGTTTTCTTAATGAGAATAGATAAGACCCTTCTTCCTGAGCTGGGACTGTTTGCAACCGTATTTGTATCATTTGAAGCCGCATTTAAATTTTCTTTAAAAACTTCAAAAATGAGGCACAATCTCAGTTCAAGATGGATAAAATTGCTGAAATATTTTCCTAAAAAAAAAATCTTTCTGACTGAAGAAAGAATGACATGAACATCTTGGGTGACAAGGGGGTGAGTACATTATGTGTGAATCTTTTGTTGGAAGTGGACTTCTCCTTAAATGAAAATAATTGGCTTACAGGCCATTTAGAGTTTGTTGCATTCACTATCTATATAAAGCATCTTATCATTAAAAATTTGAAACCATAGCTGTGACCAAATCACAACTTTCACAAAACCGTCATCTTTTTATGTTTTATGCAGCAGATGCCCTTTCAACTGCAACCCATCACACTTTCATTTACACACACACTATGGACAATTCAGCTTACCCAATTCAGCTACACCGCATGTCATTGGACTGTGGAGGGGAAACCCATCCAAGGCTCAAACCAGCGACCATCTTGCTGTGAGGCGACAGCACTACCCACTGCGCCCCCATGCCACCCTAATAACAAACATAAAAATAACATTTTCATTGTTAATAAAATAACTAAGACAATCATTATGCATTAAATGCATCATTATGCATCGAGAAACCTTTAATTGAATCCTTACCCTCTGAATTGTATTCAAATTGACCTAAAAACGAGGAAAGGTTCGCTCCTGTGCTAAAAATAAAACAAGAGAATGTCACTGGTTGCATGAACAGCAGATTTTAAAAAATAACCAGACAAAAACAAATTTGTATTAGAGTTCAATCTCTCAGTTTAAAGTGTTGAAGTGGCTAATGATTACTAGGGCTGCCCCCTAATAATTGAATAACCATTAGTCAACTAAAAATTTATTATTCATTCATTCATTTTCTTTTTAGCTTTGTCGCTTTATTAATCTGGGGTAACCACAATGGAATGAACCACCAACATATCCAGCATAAGTTTTATGCAGCGAATGCCCTTTCAGCTGCAACCCATCACTGGGAAACAAATACTCATTCACACACATACACCATTGACAATTTAGTCTACTTAATTCACCTTTACCACGTCTTTGGAAACCTGGGCACCTGGAGGAAACCCACGCGAACACGGGGAGAACATACAAACTCCACACAGAAAGGCCTACTGACCCAGCCAAGGATCGATCAAGTGACCTTGTTGCTATGAGGCGAATGTGCTACCCACTAGTTGCAGAAAAAAAGTCCACACTGGCAAAGTCAATGTATGCTGCATGAATCCGCTGTGTAAAAAATATGCTGGATAAGTTGGCGGTTCATTCCGCTGTGGCGACCCCTGATTAATAAAGGGACTGAGTCAAAAAGAAAATGAATTAATGAATAAATGGTTTATTAATAAATCTGTAATTATTCAACTAATGCTTCAAATGAACATCACAAGTCAACCAGACAAATGTTTAGACAAGGGCAGCCCTAATGATTACAATGAACCAAGTAAAATATTATTACATACCTTCAAATGTGGGGATTAACTCCTCAAGATTGCATTCTTTTAGTTTGATTTTCACGCAATTATCCATCTGAAAAAGAATAACAGATAAAAGCGTTTAAGCAAAATTAAGTAAAAAAAGATCATGTTAGCCAAAAGTCACTATATCACAAAAATACTCCTAAATGATAATAATTATCCAGGGTGTCACATAAAACGGTGGTCAAACTTTTTCTTTTTGCAGTCGAAGATGATTAGGTTGGAATTAGCCTTAGCTCAGACATTTCCGTTAGCATGAAACGACCCTTACATACAGGATTAATTAAAGATAGCTCAAATCACGTCTAGAATGTAAAATGCTCATAGTAAATTAATAACATTTGCTATTCAATGTACAGATATACAGCTAAACAAAATGTACATGCAGAGCAGGACAATTATTGTATATATTTTGATTAAAAAAAAAACATTGTTAGAAGCTGAATTCAACACTTATGCATCAAAGTATTGTCACAAAAATCCATGAACAAACTTAAGAAATACAAGAGTAAAAATACTACTTACTGCTTTACAGTTAACACCCCAGAAAGATCACAAATCACATTAACGTTACTTACAGTCATCACCTAGCCAACATAAAAATCTGTGTCATTCAAAAGGCATTTTATTACAATTAAAAGCTCCTAAATTATCCTAGGTGTTGTGTTTATAAAGTGGTCATCAAACATGCTTCACGTTAGTTTCATTAGTTACCTTATACTTTTCGAGCTCCTTCCGATGCCATGCGCGCTTACCCGTCCACCGATCAACAGGCTGGGTGTGAGGGGAGCACAGGTCAGGCGTTAGGCGGAGCAACAGCTCGGGCGTTAGGCGGAGAAACAGGTCCGGAGAAACAGGTCGCCGTTAGGCGGAGAAACAGGTCCGGAGAAACAGGTCGCCGTTAGGCGGAGAAACAGATCCGGAGAAACAGGTGGCTCGTCAGGCGGACTCGGAGCAACAGTTCAGCCATAAGGCGAGCACAGGTCAGCGTGAGGCGGAGCAACAAGTCGGCCATCAGGCGGAGAAACAGAAAAAAAAGCGCGTGTATATTATACTAAGTAAACTAAGTGTGTTGTTTCTTATGAAAATTGTTAAATACACACTAAATAACTTACGTCTCACACAGAATTTCACTCGCTTCCCCTCAAAGACAGCGCAAAGAAAATGGCGGTTTCTCACGTTGATGTCCCTGCATGTTGACGTGACGTGCGTGCTCTCTTTCACGTCCGCGTTCCCAACCCAGCACTGCTGGGTTATAGATAAAGATCGATTTTCAACCCAAATTGGTTGAATCAACCCAATTTTGTTACCCAGCAGTCTCAACCCAGCATTTGGGTTAAAAAACCAACCCAGCGTTTTTTAGAGTGAAGTGATGTCAACCTCAACAATGGGCAGCAGGAGGCGTGAGTACCTCGGTACGCCACGAGAGTTTCGCGATACGTATTGTAGTTGGTGTATCGCGATATTTCGGTTCGGTTGTAATATCGTTACACCCCTAACTTTTACACTGCTACTCACCTCAAAAATAAACAATTAGATGCAAAACATTGATTAGAGCTCCACTATTTTACTATTTCAATAAATGTAAAGCTTTCAGAAAGAAAAACAGTTTAATGCAGACTACACTATATTATTGTCACTACATGGAGCCAAACAGAGGTGTGAATAGGCAAATTAATATGGATATGAATGTATTCATTAATGGTCAATTCAAAGTACCTGAATTAACCTAGTATTAGATATAGAGGTTGTTATCTGGGAATAACATATTTTGGAATATTGTTATTGACCAATCAGAATCAAGTATTGCAGAAAACTGTATAATAATGTGATGTAAAAACACCTGCTGTTTAAAAAGTCAATATTACAGCTTGTTTTGGGGTGTCAGGTTGGAAAGTCAAATCTGTTTGTGGAAAATATAAAGTATGTTGTGAGTGTGTTCGCATTTTATTTGGCCCGTACAATTCCAAGAAACACAAAGTCGATTTCTTGAAAAGATTAACAAGACTAAAACAGCATGTTCACAGTGCTCCTCATCTGTTTGGATGCCATAACAATACTGTTATTATTTAATTATTGTTGGCGTTGACGTTAAAAGCTCTGTTCAATTGAACGCGTGTTATTATTTTGGTGCTGATAAACCTGTTGTTCGGCTTCATGACTAACACCAATTCAATATTAGTGTTTGTTCTTGTGTGTTAGGGTAAAACTCCCACTTGTTGTTTATGGATTTACAAAACTGTGGGATTTCTTACTCATAAGCCTTTGCCATGTGAGTCACTATGCAGTTTATTCAGCCTGTCTCATTCAGGGTAGTTTCACCACATTTTATGTAATTTAGCTTTTGATAATTAATTTTGACACTGCAAAATGCAAAACTAAAATGAGAGGTGTGCCTTGTATTTGATATTGGATGACTAAAGAATTTTTTAATGTAGACACATTTACTTAATAAAAACCTTCTAATTATTAATAATAAATTATTATTAATAGTTGTTCCTAAAACTTGGATAGGTGACAAGACTTAGTGTAGTGTAGGTCTTAGTGTAAGACTTAGTGTAGTGTATGTACACAAATAGTTATGGGTTATTCTAGAGTTAACATTTTGTACATGTCTCCCATTTCTCCACGTTTTTAGTTTTTTTAAATTAGTTTGATCTAAAATATTAGTCAAAGATAATAATTGTTATATATTATATATTGTTGTTATATATATATATATATATATATATATATATATATATATATATATATATATATATATATATATATATATATATATATATGAGCAATATCACACGAGTAGCAGTACCAGTGCCGATATACAGCCATTTCGCATAGCTACAAGTGTGATATTGCGTTTATACAACAGTTTGACGGCAAAACAAAATCAAACATGGAGAGAGTCAAAAACCCTTTTGCATGAGGAACTACTTTCTTCCGGATTCAAATCATAAGCTGACAGTTAAACAGTTGAGCGTGCATCTTTTAAACTTTAGATCTGTAGTGTCTGCTTTTTGCTGTCTGTATGTGGGTGGAGTAATACACAAAGGGTAAAGAGGCTGTAGGAGTTCTGATATTGCAGAATATGGCACGGCTATCAGCCAATCAGATTTGAGAACCAGACAGAACTGTTGTGTGTGTGTGTGTGTGTATATATATATATATATATATATATATATATATATATATAACATTTGTTATTTTTGACTAATTTTTCAGATGGATCAAACTAATTTAAATATTAAAGTGACAACAAACATGCCACCAAATACGAAATCAGTAATGGGCAAACACTTTCACACCACTGTAGATTTATCATGCAAGTATTTCTTTAACTTGTTAAACACCAAAAATTAGACTTCATGATAATAGAAGCTGAATGTATGATTCAGGAGGTGGAGAGAGTCAAAATGTCCCTAAATACACATACAAACAGACAATAGCTTGATATAATATGTGGCAGTCAAAATGTCCCTAAATACACATACAAACAGAATAGCTTGATATAATTTGTGCTATTAATCAAAATAGTTTAATTAAAGTTACTATGATGATGATTTATTATTATTATTATTATTATTATTATTATTATTATTATTATTATATTAAAGCTGGTACGTACTTGACTGGCCTGTCTGCAGTCCCAACCTGTCTCCAATAGAGAATGTCTGGGCCATTTTAAAAACATACGGCAATGAAGGCCCTGTACTGTTGCACACCATAAGACATGTTTGTAGGAAGAATGGGACAAAATTGCACTTGAATCACCATCACTTTGTGTCTTCAGTCCCTGAATATCTTTTACATGAAAAGGAATCGCAAGTGTTTTGCCATTACAAAGTGGTAAATGCTTTACTGTTCTAGGTAGTTTTACAAAATCTATGCATCATTTTGCTTTTGATAATCAATTTTGGCACTGCAAAATGCAAAGCTAAAATGAGAGGTGTGGCTTGCATTTCATGTTGGATAATTACATAGTTTTATTTTTTTAATGTAGTTTTCACATTTATTTTATATTGGGCCCAAATATCAGTCCAACCTATCCCAGCTGAGTGATGTTTATTTGGGAAATGAACAGATGCGACTTCAGGCAGATGTAAAAAAAAGTAAATACTGCAGTGTTATTTCACAGGGGAATCGGATTGTTTGCTTTGCACTGCTCAGACACTAATTATCACTATAAAACATGTACAATACAGGCAGAATCAATCTGTGCTGTCACTGTAGGCTATGGATGTGTGTACACGGCGTCAGATGAAGTCTTCTGTCAGTCAAGAGCTCTTTTGATCATCTACGCCTCCTCAAACTCCCACAGCGACACACAGAGCCGTGGAAACGCTGATATGATCACCCCGGCAACATCACATGGAGCCACAAGGACAGAAACGCGATGCGAGTGTGAGTTTATGTGAGCAGCTCAGAATTCAAGAATCAAGCTTCATTCATGAGTGTGAATTTAAATTGGATTTTTTTCCCCCCACAAGATTTTTTCCCCCAGTAGGATTTTTGTTATTGTGTTGCCTGATTCCCTCACAGGTTTTTGTCTCTGGTTTGACAAACAAAATCCTATATCCCTCTGAGTTTTGCGTCTGTGCAGATTTTACTACTCACAGAATACAAATTTAATATCGTCGTCATAAAACTGGAATTCTGTAAGTTCAACAACATGTGTAATTCAGCAATGACTGGTTGGTGGTTTATTAAAGGTGCATTAGGTGATTGTCTTCAGAAACATTTGTTGTGCTGGTTGAAAGTCTCTTCACATTCCAATAGTGATGGTTAAAGTAAATGATCTAAATGTATTTTTATGTTTCTTTTTTAATATATTTTGGCTAAGGCATGAAATTAAAAAAAAAGTTTGTCAAATTATAATTTGTCAGGCAGATAATTCCCATAATTCTGATAAGTAGCCCAAACTGTCTATCAAATGTAGATTTGTACATCAGTCTGCCTGATTGGGCTGCACAGATCCGCTGTTTGCACATGCACCCTTGCTGCATTCACATGCACACGAGAGAGTGACAGCAGTAAAAAATGCTGAATCAAGTTTTTAAAATTCCTAATCAATATTGGAGTTACTTTTGCATGCTGGAGGAAGGATGACACTGGCTGAAGTGTTTCTTTTAGACAGGTAATGTTCCGTTTTAAAAGTATTTTAGTCACACTAAGCCTTGTTTTACGAATGGGTTATATACACTGAAATGTGTTCAGTCACTAAAATCTTTCGACACAAAGCTTTATGTATTTTTAGTTTCATAAGGAACCTTTTACAGTATTAACAATGTAGATTTTTAATTAGTTTAACAGCAAAACATCAGTAAATAGCGCTATTCCGCCTAGCCTGCTTTACTGAGCTGAAGTTGGTTTTATATTTACATTAGCTATGTTTCCATCCAAAAATGCGAACAAACTTTATGCGCAAAACTGGATTATCGCATAAAAGTTGTGCGAATGAAGCATTGTTTCCATCCAACGAGTCAAAGCGAACAAAATCGTCACTTCCTGATTAACTGGCGCCAAATATCAACAGTAAAAACTGCATTTGCTGCAGTAGGAGAAGCTGCATCAAGCTTTTCTAAATGAATGCGCCTCAGAAGACAATCCTGACAAGCAGTGAGCGCGCAGTGGCGTTTGAAGGTGTCAGACGCGGAGCACAGGCGCTCTTGATTCTGGAGGTCATTAATAATATAATAACATTAATACTGATATGGTAAGGCATTTTAGAATGACCAAAACAACATTTCAAATGTTTTATAATGTGGTCAGCCTGACGTTTTATCCATTCACACACATTTGAAGCATCACATGATCTCTTTTAATAAAATCACATGACCTTTTTTAATGTGCATGCTGGAGTTTGTGCAGTAAAAGTGTTTCCATCGCAGTTTATGCGCATCTTTTCTTACCGAATAAAATGTTTATCCTACCCAGTAAGGCGCAAACGTTTTTTTATGCGCATTTTCAAAATGTATGCGCATCATGGCGTTTCCATCAACTGTTTTTTTTTCATGCGCATATGCAAAATGCGCATAAAGTAGGTGGATGGGAACAGATACTAGTTCATTTTTGAACAATGACAACCTGATGCGCTCCCTATATTGTTTGCTATTGCTACTTTAAATATTTAGTCTGAAATGGCATGCAAGTATGGTTTAGTCCTGCACGCCGCCGGCCACTCGCATGAACTCCCAGAGTTCATCAAGATTTTTTGGATTCATCTTCAATTCCTCCTCCATCTTACCCCAGACATGTTCAATAATGTTCATATCTGGTGACTGGGCTGGCCAATCCTGAAACAGCCTGACCTTCTTTGCTTTCAGGAACTTTGTGGAGGCTGATGTATGAGATGTAGCGCTATCCTGCTGAAGAATTTGCCCTCTCCTGTGGTTTGTAAAATAATGGGCAGCACAAATAACTTGATAGCTCAGGCTGCTGATGTTGCCACCCACGCTGCAGTTCTCTTGCATGCACACCATACTGAATGAATCTCCAAACCATAATTTTTCCTTTACTAAACTTGACTGATTTGTGTTAGAATCTTGGGTCCATGTGGGTTATAATAGATCTTCTGCAGTATTTCTGATAATTGGGAGGCGGTTTACCTTCAGCCACTTTTCCAAATGATCAACTAAGTTATTATTTGTTGATCTTATAATTAAGACGAACAAGACTGTTTGTCAGGTAGTGTAAATCTTAAAAAAAAAAAATAAAAATAATAATAATATATTATATTTTATATATATTATATAATTTATTTTATATAATATATATTATATTTTATAATATATATATATATATATATATATATATATATATATATATATATATATATATATATATATATATATATATATATATATATAAAAAACTATTTACACTATACTTTGTATGATTAAAATCGTGTTAGCAGATTCATGATGAAAAGGAAATTACCTGAACTACACATGCAGCAATTACCTGGATGTCTTCATGTTCCATTTCTCTTCGTTTTCAGATTAAAATTGGATGTCAGCATCCTTTTCTGCAGCTTTGATTTAATTAAAAAATGAACTGCACCGGAATTGGATTTTAAAAGGCATTTTCATTTAAACTTATGAATGGTGCGAGCTCTTATAATGTGATTCAGACATGTCCATTAGAGATAAACCGATTCAGTAGTGTGCAGTTCTGAGCTTCAGTTTCAGTTTACTTCTAACACAGACAACTTTCTCCTCCTCTTTCGTTCTCTCATGGCAATCTTGGAGATTTTTTTCCCCCTTTGCTTTGCTTTAAGGCTGACAGCCTCTACACAGCTAATCATTGAGATAGAGGCTGCTGATAATTGGTGGTGATTAGAAAATAAAGACCACTCAAAGTATTTTCCCCGAAGACCTTGAGATATGAGCTTTAAGAATTCTTATCGCTCCCTAGCAAGTACAAATAAAGCAGCTCGTTGTGTTTTTTCCCCTTCAGTGAAGCAGTTCAGCCAGTAAACCTCATTCATTATTAGAGAGAAAACATTGATGAAGGGAGTTCAGAAACGTGACCATACTTTATGGTTTTGTATATGGTGTAATGCTATAAATATAGTGTGATTTCTCTCTTGATCTCAATTTAGTGAACAAACATATGTCAAACAGACACTAATAAATAATACCAGTGTTTTCTTTTTAGTCTTAAAGGTCCCATGAATTTAAAATATACACATTTTTCAGATGTTAGTTTCAGACTGCATGAATTTAGCCTTGATTTTGATCACTGACAAGTCTTGAGAAATTACAGACAAATGCCTCTAATCAACGGCTAATCGGTGCTTTGTTTTTCATGAGTAACAATAACACCGTGTGAACTATCAAAGACACAATCTGAGAGAATCGGCAATGAGTCAAATGAAGAGACTCATGAAGACACTCGTGAAATATTTGGCATGCTAAATCATGTCATGTGAAATGTGTTCTAATTAAAAATAACATCGGCGATTTGCCTACAGCCAATGAAAGAGCAGCATCCACTAGTATAGCTATCTGCAGGCTAGCATTTGATCAAGCTTTTCTTTCAACTCAGCAACGTTCTCCTCCAATGCTCCAACTCGGTTCTTTGCTTGACTTTTTCTGCCGTGATAAGGCCATCCAGTTTTTGATTGACTTCTTGTTTAAAGTTGTTTAGTTCCATTTTCACATCTTTTGTGAGATAATCTTGGAAGGCGGTTAAATCGGTTTAAAAATCCACCCAGAAAGCCCTGATATCTGCATGTATTGCTTCAATGCTAGCTGACAGGCTATCAGCTATCTTGTCCGTCTCAAATTTTTCATCTGTTGATTTCTCTCTTTTTTTTTTCAGGTTTCAGTTGTTGTTTTTTCCTAGCCTTTTTTTTGTCTAAGGTTATCATATATGATGTAAAAAGGAGGATTAATACCTGTGTATGGGAGTGATCTTTCTATGCTGCTACACGTGTCGACGCCATACCGGAAACTGAATATTATTTATTTGATCTAAAACGAAAAAAAACAAACTTCAAAATGTGTGTAATTTGTTTGTATTTATTTAATCACACACACATACACACTCAATTCATTAATTCATTCTTTTGTTCATTTTTTTATACCAGTATATAATAATTAGTAGTAAGTATTAAAATATCATTAATAGCTTTAAAATATTCAACAAAATGGTGAATATATTCACAAAAAAAATGTAATGTTATTTAACTAATTAAATACATAGTTCATTAGTTAAATAAGTTATCAACTTAATTATTGAAATATTCTCCATGTTTAAAATAAAATTAATTTAAGACTATTCATATTTTATTTAGCAGAAAATTTGTAAATTGTATTTATTTGAACGCACACACACACACACACACACGTACGTACACAAACACACACTATCCTACTTTTTCTTATCTGCCTTTTATAGTATTAAAACATTAACATATAAACAATATTATTAAAATTGTATGTATATAATAAAAAAATAATATTAATTGGTGTGTGTATGTATATGTATATATATATATATATATATATATATATATATATATATATATATATATATATATATATAAATAAATATGAATATTATTAAAATATAAAAAATACAAGTTCTATTCAAATATATAAATGATTATGAAAAATATGAAAATATAATTATTACATTTATATTTATGAGATTTATGCTGACACCAATTTAAAGTGAAAATGCACGATCTTTAACATTACTGGCCACAATACCGCATTTTATAATATTACTAAAATATATTTGTCTTTATAAAAAATAATTTTTGCATTTTTTCCCCTCGCATGTTTTTGGAAATGGCGCGTAGGAGACTCCTGCAGCATCATACTTTTGGTGAAACTGCAACTGCCATGAAAAGTAATGACTCACGGAGCTTTTTGTCCTGCTTATTTCTGCTTTAGCGGCTTAATGTGAGAATTTCTCCACATATGTGACGCCATATGGAGTTCTGGAGAAAATAAATCATCTTCAGTATATCGCAGATAAACCTGTGATGCACGGGTCACGACAGCGCTTTTCCAGAGTCTTCTTTGATTTCATCACATTCATTAAGGGTCAGGCGTTTAAATATGATTAATCGTGTAACAGTGCTTTAGCCAATGCATTCTGTCATCATTTACTCACTGCTAAGTTATTTTGAAAGCTATTTTGAAGAATGCTAAGAAGTAGGCATTAGACGATAATAAGGTTTACAGTGATTTGGAAAAACTGTAAAACTTTTCTGCTATACCATTACAATGAGTGTGTTACAGCACTGTGGAGGAATTTTGGCCCTCTCATCTCTGCAGAATTGCTGTAATTCAGCCAGACTGGAGGGGTTTTCAAGCATAAACCCACATTTTTAAGGTCATGCCACAGAATCTCAATTGGATTGAGTTCAGGACTTTGAATAGGCCACTCCCAAGTCTTAATTTTTTTTGTTTGGCCATTCAGAAGTGGACTTGCTGGTATAGTGTTCATTTTGCTTTTTAGGGCAACAGTATATATAGCAGAAAAGTACAATACACATCAAATGCTACTTGTCAGCTCACAATTCAGCAAACATCTGAAAAACAAATCTCTTATGCACTAAAAACTGAACTACCCTGATCCAGTTACTATGACCATTTATATGAAGCTGCTTTGACACAATATACATTGTAAAAGCGCTATACAAATCAAGCTGAATTGAATTGAATTATACACAAACAATCAGCATGCTATAGAACTAAACAGTGCAGTGGCTTTACTTTATACCCAGAGAAAAGAAAGACCTCCAAAGATGCCTTTTCAAATTATAAGGAAATCTGTGTTGTTAAAGCTAATGAAGACCGCAGATGGGAATGTTTTATTTTAGTTAATTACCCTGACATGTTTACTGCACCAATATATATTAAAAAAAATTCTTAAAATAAATTGTTCAGTGGGGGGAATTTATTATTAATATTATTATTATTATTATTATTTATTTTTTCCCAGGCACATTTTAGAGCAGTAATCACAATTATGTACCGTGAAAACATGATATTTTTACCCAAGCTTATAGGGGTGTGAACCTATACTGGTCTCACGGTTCGGTTCAGTTACGATTATCATGCCATCAATTTGGTTCAATTAAATATCTCGGTGCATTGATGCTTTTCATGGTCTATAACAAGCTGTCTGTATAAACACACACACACATACAGTAGACACAGCATCACGCTGTCTCTTATTCACACACATACACAAACATAGATGGCACCAAACAAATAAACACACGCTTGCTCGCTCGCTGGGGAGCGACAGTGAGACAGCCCACTCCTGTTCAAATTACACCAGAGTTACCGACCGCTCCCGCGCTTTATTCGGAAATTCATGACTCATGAATGCAGACCTATATCCAGAAGTATCGCTGTAACAGCCGAGAGGAAAAGAAAGGGGAGGAAAAGTCATGCCAGCAGGTGAAATAGGCCACAGTGTGAGAGAGAGTGAAAAAAAGAAATGTTTTCACTTTCATTCCCTTTTTTTTTGCACAGTTTTCGCATATAAGATGAATGACATCAGTACATAATAACCGGTTATGATTATTACTGAACCGATATCGAATTGTCCGCGTCTGCATTGTGGTGCACCAACGAAACAATCAATTTTGACACCCCTACAAGCTTATGTTATGATATTATTATCATTAACAAGCCAGTTTATTGTACTATTTGATTACCAGCATTCTACAAATTGTCATCTGTTGTTTTCAGAAACAAACTCGTGGAGGATTAGAGCAATCTTGTAAAAACTTTAATATTAACTTTAAAAACTATTTACTTAAAATGAGTTGAAACAATATAATTGTTTTGTGTTTTTTAACACAACTTGTTTTATGTTCATTCATTCATTTTCCCTTGTCCTAGTACCCTATATATGCAGGGGTCTTCACAGCGGGATGAATCTGCAGCTATTCCAGCATATGTTTTACGCAGCGGATGCCCTGCAATTGAGTTAACTTAATCGGATTGTGCTGGAACAACACAAAGTAATTGTGTAAAACCCAGCTTTTTATTTTTATTTTATACAGTGAATGATGTTTGCTGATTGTTCTGAAACTGTAGTACTGAAACACAGTTTTTAAGTTTTTTGTGACTACTTAATTGTTTTGTTTAATCCACTTAAATGTGTTGTCCCAACACAAATTAATTGTGTGAAACCCAATTATTTACTATAAATTATAAACTTTAAACTATAAAAAAAGCATTTTTTTACTATAAAATGTTAATTTACAGTGATCTGGTCTTTAATACATTTCTCCTATGCAAAACAATGTTGTTTATACCAAAGAATGTTCTGTACTGTAACATTCAAATTAGCAAAAACAAATGGTAAAAAGGTAGGTTACGTTTTATTTCACCTGTGAACAAATCATTCGGCTCTGATTCTTAATTTCCTACCTAACAATTTTCAAGGTAAAAGTTAAATTCAAGTATTATAGGTAGGATCAGGGATGTAGAATAAGAATGCAGAATATGTATTTTAATAACTAATAATAAAAAAGTAAATATGTTATTAATGAATAGGTAATAAACCACTTGTTAATAATGAGAATTGGTAATTAAACTAATATAGTGCTATCAAGAAATTCAGATAATTGAAAATTAATGTTTAAACTTCATCATTTATATAAGAACCAACACAATCTCATGGCAATTCGTAACTTTTTGATTTAGTGGCTAATTCGTTTGAATTAGTACGATCTAATTCGCACAATTTAGTACGATTTGCTCATCCCCCAATGACAGTTGGGTTTAGGGGTGGGGTCAGGTGCCACGCCTCCTTTTTAAAATCGTAAAATTTCATATGACTGAACTCCTACGAATTCGTACGAATTAGCCACTAAACTGGCAAAACGTAAAATACTCACGTTTTTGCTTAAGATAAGCCTGATTAGAACACAGGTGCCAAATCCAGTTCCTGGAGGGCCACCACTCTGCACAGAGCTTTAACCCTAATTAAACATGCCTGATCAAACTAATTGAGTCATTCAGTAATGTTTGAACCTACAGGTAAGTGTGTTAAAGCTAAATTGTGCAGAGGTGTGGCCCTCCGCACCCTAAGAAATAAAGGTATGTGAGCTGTCACTGGGGTGTTCCCTTCTCAAAAGGTACACATTTGTACCTAAACAGTCCATATTAATATCTAAAAGTACAAAAGTTTTCCTCTTAATTTTAGGTACTAATATATACTTTAGAGGTACCAATATGGACCCTTTAAGTACAAATATGTACGTTTTGAAAAGGTACCACCCCAGTGACAGCTCTCATACCTTTATTTCTGAGAGTGCATGAGCTGGCCTTAGCACCTGTGCATTAGAACCAATGTACATCTAGATTCCCTACTCATAAAAAACAATGTTTGCTGTTTGTTCCAACTACTTATAAATAAGCTGAAACAACATAATTCACAAAAAACGCAAAGGCTTTTGGGAGGCAAATTGACAGCTTTTTTGTTCAGTCCACTTGAATTTGTAATAACTAATAAGATAACTTAATTCCTTTGTTGTCCCAACACCCATCTATTGTGTGGTACCCAGCATTTTTTTTTTTTACAGTGTAGTCAGCCAAATGTCCTCTTGCCATGTGGGTTTGCACAAATTATCTCAGTTTTGATCGTTTTAAACCGGTTTATCAACCTCACACATTGGTTCAGAAGTAAAGCACAGATAATGTGATGCATGTTCACATACAGTAGGTTACCACCTCCAATCCTAGCATGATTCTCCCAGCACGAAAGTATTTTAGCTTGAATTATTGGGGCCACGTAAGGTAAAACACACAGGGAAATGCTGCACTTGTCGTCCCATGACTGCTTTCTCTCAGATGCTAATGGAGTCTTTAGTAGCGAGGCTGAGGTTGTGTTCCTCATTGTGCTTTTGAATGCAAATGCAGGATTGGGCTGCCGCCACCTGTTGGCTCTTCTGATTGATTTCACGGCGCGCTGCGCTTTTGTTTATTTGCACCTTTGGCACTGAAGCGGAGAAGGTTTCCTCGCTGGCATCCTTCTGAAATTCCCTGGCTGGTTGGACAGCCGCTCTTCTGAGTAATGAAATCTGGAATTGGACTTTTAAAACGAGAAATGTGAAACAAAAAACCTTTGTCAAAGGCAGAGTCACCTTTAGTAGATTACAGCCTGCACGATTTGACCATCAGAATTGAATTCACGCTCTGTTTGATTTGCCTTTTGCACCATATTCATCTGTAGCTGCTCTATTTTTATCTGCGGTGTGAGTTTCTTAATAAGCAGAGTCATTTATCTGTGCCATTCCTATAGACGGATGCAATGATGGCTCGGCTGGATGCCTATTAGTGGCTTTGCTGTAGTTCTGCTCCGCCACATTTGGACCTGATCAGACCTTGATATTGTTCTGCTGCAGACGAACAACGTGCGATTAGAAAAAGAAAAGAGGACAGACGTCAGCTGACCGAGCTAATTCTGCAGAATGGGAGATGACACGTAATTATGCGGCATCGATCGGCAGGGAATATGCTTGATGACGCTGTGACTGTACGTTGGTAATTTGGCCCTTGGGCTCTCTGAAAGTCTGTGTCAGAATGGTTGAAAATCAGAGGTGTTCATTAAAAAGAGGAATGAAGTGACGCATCGCAGAACACACCTGGATTCGTGTGAATGTCGCAGTGGGAGCATGTGGAGAACTGCATGTGTATGGAGATAAATCGAGATGGTCTTATTGCCATGGAATTAATCTCTTTGTTTGAATGGCCGTGCATGCTGTTCAAAAGAGTAAACTTTTTGAAATGAGGTTCTGTTTATCTAAGCTTTAAAGCATTTGTAAATGCTTTTTTTACTGTATATAAATATTTTTATTTCTTATTTGTATAGTTAAAATGATGCAACAATGCATTTACACTACCTGACAAAAGTCTTGTCGCCTAACCAAGTTTTAGGAACAACAAATAATAACCTGACTTCTAGTTGATCATTTGGTATCAGAAGTGGCTTATATGAAAGGCAAAGGCCTCTAGATTACGCTTATTTTACCAAAATAAAATATGATTATGCCTTGATTTTTAATTATTTAATTAGGACAGTAAGGTCTAACTTTTCTTAGACAAAAGTTTTTTCACTTAAAATTAATGTCCAGTATAGAATATAAAGTAATAGTGCATTGAAAAAAGAATATTGACTCCCGAGCTTGGAGGACTGCATTCATACATCTCTGCAATGACTCAAATCACTTATTAATAAAGTCATCTGGAATAGCAAAGAAAGCGTTCTTGCAGGAGTCCCATAGTTCATTAAGATTCTTTGTACTCATTTTCAATGCCTCCTCCTTGAGCTTGCCCTAGACGTGTTCAATAATGTTCAAATCTGGTGACTGAGCTGGCCAATCCTGGAGCACCTTGACCTTCTTTGCTTTCAGGAACTTTGATGTGGAGGCTGAAGTATGAGAAGGAGAGCTATCCTGCTGAAGAATTTGCCCTCTCCTCTGGTTTGTAATGTAATGGGCAGCACAAATGTCTTGATACCTCAGGCTGTTGATGTTGCCATCCACTCTGCAGATCTCTTGCACGCCCCCATACTAAATGCGACCCCAAACCATGATTTATCCTCCACTAAACTTGACTGATTTCTGTCAAACTCTTGGGTCCATGTGGGTTCCAATCTTCTGCAGTGTTTGTGATGATTGGGATGCAGTTTAACAGATGATTCATGGGAAATATCTACCTTCTGCCACTTTTTAAATGATCAACTAGAAATCAAGTTATTATTTGTTGCTCTTACAACTAATATCGACGACAAGATTTTTGTCAGGCAGTGCATTGCAAATAAACCATCTGTTTATATACACTGTAAAAAAATATGAATTTTGTGATTTATGTATTCATTTCTCCATTTATTTATGCTTTTGAATTGCATTATGGGACCTTAATCTTTATTCCAGCAACTTTTAACCTTATAAAATACAAAAAAAAAAATGACTTTAGTGTTTTAATAGTTTAAAATGATATATTGTCTGGGTTGGTGTTGTATATTATGCTACAAAAACCTTACAATAATCTTGCAATACACTTTCTATTTTACAGACTCCTCTATATGTAATTTCTTATACGATGCTATTTTAAACTACTGAAATTTAAAACTGTAGAGTTAAATTTTTAACATTGGAAGTCGACAAAGCAGAAATCAACATCCCATAATGCAATTCTCAACTGTAAATAAACTGAAATTTATTAAACTGAGATATTTTTACAGTGGATATATAATTTTGAATAATTTTTATTGATTGTTTTCCATTTAAATGTATTTCCGCCTCCCTTTTGTTGAAATGTACTGTACAGTACCTTAAGCTCCAAAAAAAAAAAAAAAAAAAAAAAAAAAATAAAAAATAAAAAACTCACAAAAAATTCCTTGTGTTTGCAGACAAAGCTTGTTCTGTTTCTGATTCTAAAAGACTTTGAGTTCAGTCTGGCATTCCAGTTTATACCTGGATATTACCAAAAGTTATTTTAATAAAGATTCATGGCCACTCTTCTGCTTTCTCCAGTTGTTTGTTAGAGAGCTGATGTCGCTCAAGCAAATGTTGTAAAGGTCTCCATCAAGGTCATATTCAGAGCTTGCAGAGTTGAAGATTATTGTCATGTATGTGCTGAATGGAGGAGAAACAGAGGAGATGACTTGCTTAACATTGAATGATGAAACGAAATGCACATTCAAAATTGTGTGTGAAATGAGGATACAGATGGAAACGAGACTGTACAGTTATAGAAGAGAAACCAAAACAAACCTCCGTTCATAAGCATTATTGTACATGTTATTGTGTAAGGGCAAACATTTTTTCTTTTTCTTAATGACATGCACAGATGAATTGTTTACCACGAAACTAGCAATGTGAGCTAACACAATCACTTGGTTAGTTTGGTCTTCATGTGCTTTAAGCATTAATGCATGATGCTACCATAATGCTAATAATGCTAGCTTCATTGTAGCTTTGTGGTAATTGGGTTTACATCATGATAGCAACAGCTTAATCATGCTAGTGTTATGCTAGCTACATGGTAATCCTGTTAGCATCATGGTAGCCACAATAGCTCAATAGCTATGCTTGTATCTATCCAAAGCTTATTAGGGACCGAGCACCGAAACGGTGCGTAGGCCCTATTGGAATTGCTCCGTTTATTATTATTATTATTATTATTATTATTATTATTATTCTTCTCTCCAATGAATCGCGATTTAGAGGGGCTAAACATGCCCGAAAACTCACGCAACTTTGCACACGCCTCAGAAGTGGCGAAAATTTACGTTTATTATGGGTCTCGGAAGTGGGTGTGGCAAAATGACTCGACAGCGCCACCTAGAAAAATTAAACGGACGAGCCCCCGATCTACGAATCACGCACATGCACGAAAAGTGACACACACCTCAAACATGCCAAAACATACGAAAAAGTCTCTTGGAGCCATATCTCAAACCCAACAGGAAGTCAGATATTTTTGACTTCCTGCGGCGAAAAAGTGGCGTTTTTGCCATTTCCAGGCGTTGTACTTTAACGAACTCCTCCTAGGGATTTTATCCGATCGACACCAAAATTGGCTTTTGTCATCTAAAGGCCTTGGTGATGTTAAATTGCGAAGCTTTAGAGTTTTCGTCGATGGGTGTGTCCGTGGCGGCCTCGCAAACTTTGACGATTCGCCACAAAACAGGAAGTCGTTATAACTCAGGCATGCATTATCCGATCTGCCTCAAAATTCACACGTTTAATAACAGTCCTGACCTGAACACGTTTACATGCCAATATCCAGATACAGTTATAGCGCCACCTGCTGGCCACAGGAAATGACATGATTTACAGAGTAACAAACTCCTCCCACAAATTTTATCGCATCAGCACCAAAATTGGGTAGTGTTATCTAAAAGCTCTAGCGATGATATATTGTTAAGATCTAGAGTTTTCGGAGAGGGGCGTGTCCGTGGCGGCATGGCAAACCTCAACGCTTCGCCATGGAACAGGAAGTCCTTATAACACAACCACACAATGTCCGATCTGCCTGAAACTTCACATGGTTGATAAACGTCATCTCTTGAACACATCCACATAACAATATTGAAGTGGGCGTGGCAAAATGACTCGACAGCGCCACCTAGAAAAATTAAACGGACGAGCCCCCGATCTACGAATCAAGCACATGCACAAAAATTGGCACACACCTCAAACATGGCAAAACATACGAAAAAGTCTCTTGGAGCCATATCTCAAACCCAACAGGAAGTCAGATATTTTTAACTTCCTGTGGCGAAAAAGTGGCGCTTTTGCCATTTTCAGGCGTTGTATTTTAACAAACTCCTCCTAGGGATTTTATCTGATAATTACCAAAATTGGGTTTTGTCATCTTAAAGCCTTGGTGATGTTAAATTGCGAAGCTTTAGAGTTTTCATCGATGGGCGTATCCGTGGCGGCCTCGCAAACTTTGATGATTCGCCACAAAACAGGAAGTCTTTATAACTCAAGCATGCAATATTCGATCTGCCTCAAAATTCACACATTTAATAACAGTCCTGACCTGATCAGGTTTACGTGCCGATATCTAGTTACAGTTATAGCGCCACCTGCTGGCCACAGGAAATGACATGTTTGACACTGTAACAAACTCCTTCCACAAACTTTCCCGTATCAGCACCAAAATAGAGTGGTGTCATCTGAAAGCTCTAGCGATGATATATTGTGAAGATCTAGAGTTTTTGCAGAAGGGCGTGTCTGTGGTGGCATGACAAACCTCAACGCTTCGCCATGGAACAGGAATTTCTTATAACTCAACCACACAATGTCTGATCTGCCTGAAACTTCACATGATTGATAAAAGTCCTCTCCTGAACACATCCACATAACAATATAGAGTCAGTCATAGCGCCACCTGCTGGCAGAAGGTAGTTTGGCTTGTAACTCGGCCACACAATGTCCGATCTGCCTGAAACTTCACATGGTTGATGAAAGTCCTCTTCTGAACACATCCACATAACAATATTGAGTCAGTCATAGCGCCACCTGCTGGCAAAAGAAATTTTGGCTTGTAACTCGGCAACACAATGTCAGATCTGCCTAAAATGTCACATGGTTGATGAAAGTCCTCTCCTAAACACATCTACATAATAATATTGAGTCTTTAATAGCGCCACCTGCTGGCAGAATGTAGTTTGTCTTAAAACACAATCTCCACACAATCTCTGATCAGCCTGAAACTTCACATGGTTGATAAAAGTCCGCTCCTGAACACATCCACATAACATTATTGAGTCAGTCATAACGCCACCTGCTGGCAGAAGGTAGTTTGGCTTATAACTCAGCCACACAATGTCCCATGTGCCTGAAACTTCACATGGTTGATAACATTCTTCTCGGGAAGACATCTACATGCCAATCTTAAGTCACAGTTATAGCGCCACCTGCTGACAGGAGGAAGTTTGGCATAAATCTGTGATTTTCTTAGATCTTTTTTTATATATTGGCTTAAATTATTATTTTTCGCTGTTCTCTGTCATCGTAAGGTCACCGGGCGGCGGTGAGCCCGGGTGCGAGGTCCCTATCATCGCTGCTTGCAGCTTTAATACTCGTTTTGGGATTACAAATAACAAATGGCTGAATTCAAGTGAATTGAGATGCAATCTCGTTTATTTACTGAAGCCAATGATGGGCAACAAAAACATCTAATGTGAACCTGCCTCATTAGATCATATGACAGAATAACTGGACTAACCAGTGGACTGATCTCAAAGCACATCATCTCCTGCGTTGTTTTACTTCTCAAAAGCCTGAGAAAAAAATGACTTTGTTAGCTGACTCAAAAGATTGTGTTTCTAGACATCTGCTATCTGACTGCAAGATAAAGCCACAGGATGGGTTTTTGCATATATTTTATCATATACAAGTGTAAGATGAATTTTTGTAGGAGCATTCATTTATGTAGGAACGTACAGCAGGGAAAATAAATATTGAACAAGTCACCATTTTTCTCAGAAAGCATATTCCTCAAGGTGCTGTTGATTTTCTCCGGATGTTGGTAACAACCAAAGAAATCCACGTTTGCAAAGACAAATCTAATCAGTTTACAAATTAATTTACGTTTAACAAAATGACACAAAGAAAAAGTATTGAACACATGAAGAAAGGTATGTGTAGAAAGGTAGGCAGTAAAAGCCCAGACACCAGCTGAAATCTCGCAGTAGTTCTTCAGCAACACTCTGCCCTTCCTCATTGTAAATGAATATTAGCAACTTCAGTCCAACATCTACATTAATAGAAGAATAAAGATGAAATCAGGGTGGACATTTCAAGACAATGATCAAAAACACAGCCAAGGAAACTCTCAAATACTTCAGAGAAAGACAATCAAGCTGTAGAATGGCCTAGCCAATCACATGAACCAAATCCAATAGAAAATACAAAATAAAGATCTTGATAGACGAGACCCACAGAACTATTAAAGAGCCCATATTATGGGTTTTTGAAAATTCCCCTCCATGTAGTGTGTAACACAGCTCTAAGTGAAGTGAAGTATCCAGCTAAGGCTTAAATCTGTAAGAATACAGTGTTTAAAACGGTTGATTCATCTATAAAAGAGTCGAATCATAGTGCTTCAAACGAGTCGCCTTGATACCGACTCATTAGGTGTTTCGCCATGACGTACGAACGAAACAAAGTTTTTCACGTGCACGCGCAAACCCGGGAGATTTCAAACCTGAGGCCCCGCCCTCTGACGCAGTAACCCAGACACACACACACACACACCCACAAACACACGCACACCCACAAACACACGCACACAAACATGCCGGTCGATTGAAGTCACACTGCAGATGGATATATTGAGTCTCTACCCAAAGATGAAACATCAGCATTATAACCAAGCAGTTGGAAACTTCTGGAAGCTACATGCTACAAAGAATACTTCATCTGAGTTTGTTAAAGGAAGGATCAGTAAAGAGTAACTGATGGACGTCAGGATGGGTTTCTTCCTACATTTCTCAAGTGTAAGTACGTGCGGTTAAAGTTGTTGCCTCGTTTACTCTAGCTTGCAAATGTATTTAGTTGTGATTTGTTACTTGTAACCGCGTGTACTGTATCAGGTTAACTGGATATATTATCCTATCGCATGCAAAGTCACGTTAAAAACGCGACGCGTGCTGTTTGTTTATGGAGCTCCGTGCTAGAGTTCTGCTCCCGCGATTTATTCGGAAATGTATTCCCGCGCCGCAGAAATCTGGCGCGGGGAGAGAGAGAGAGAGAGAGAGAGAGAGAGAGAGCGCGAACGAACGAACGAGCTTTGTGTACTTTGTGCTGTGTGTGTGTTTTTATACAGACAGCTTGGCTGTCTGGACTGTATACTGGGTGATATTTGGTTGTGTTCTCCGCTCTAGCGGGACCGGGCGCGGCGGGCAGAAAACGGAGCGGGTTCTCAGGCTAAAACCTGGCGGGTGCGGGCTGAAGCGGGAGCGTTGTCATCCGGAGGTGTGTGTGTGTTTTTGTGTGTGTGTGGTATGGCGAGTACACGACTGTCTCCTTCGTTCGGTTATCCGTGGCACTATCCACTCGCCATAGTGTGGCAGCTAAAGTCCACGCCTACACTATCGAGCGTGTATGAACTGTGATTACTTTTTAAATTGCTGATTAGCTATTGGCCATTTCCCTCTCTGACTGAAGGCAGTCGACCAATCGCGACAGACTGTCATCGGTCCAATCAGCGCAGATTAGCTCCGCGCTAAGGAGGGGTTTGGGAACAAATGAATCACTGGACGATTCATACAGGAGTCGCTGGGATAATTAGATAAAAATAAATGCAGATTATAAGACCATGAAAGTGTTTTTTGACCTTGCATGCATATTAGACTGTTGTTGGAGACCCTTACAACCAAGATATGACCTTATTTCATGTATAATATGGGCTCTTTAAGATTTTTACATTCTGTTGAAGTCCGTGAAAAACTCACACCTGAGCAATGCATGTGACTTCATTCTCCATATGAGAGGCATCTTTAAAGGTTCAGAAATCCTCGAGTACTTTTTAAAAATGTATTTATTTTTATTTATTTTTTTATAAATGTTAACAGATTTGTGAGTGTTGAGCATCAGTTAAGACCATGTTAGCACCTGTCAGCTTTAATTGTTGGGAAAATTGGATAATTTTGTCATAATAAAATTAGGCGGGATCAAAATCGGTGAGGTAGTGCAAATCTGCTAGTCAAGTGATTTTGTGTCGGTTTCTCATTATTATTCATAGATTTCTTATCCTATGAGAAGACCCTGCTTCTTAATAATTCATGAGAGCATGTGCTTTTTGAAGGCAAGGCAGACCTGTCAAGCTGTGAGACCCAATGACTGGGTGAGACTGCGTCCGCGAACTCCGATTACAACACACATGTCGCATACTGGTTTAAGGTAAAATTCTAATTATATTATCTCTTGACGTATTGTACTATTTTTTGAAGTGCTTTGAAATGTGAGTTTTGTTTTTCGATGTGTGATGTAATCTCAGCTGAAACATGAACACAGGGCAGGTCATATTGCAACTCCCCTGCTTTATAACAGCCAATAGCTTTTAGCTTTTATCACAGCTCTGCCAGTGATTGATTGAGCTCAAGCGCATTAAATTAATACCAAATGAGAACTGGTTTGAAGGGGCGGGACATGTCAGATATTATAGAGCAGTGGTCTGAAACTCCATTCCTGGAGGGCCGCAGCTTTGCTGTTTAGCTTTAACCACCTCCAACCACACCTGCTTAATAGTCTCTAGTAGTCTTGAACACCTTGATTAGTTGGATCAGATGTGTTTGATTAGGGCTGGAGCAAAACTATGCCGAGCTGCGGCCCTCCAGGAATACAGCTTGAGACCTATGATATAGAACATTTGATTGGCTGTAAGTTTGATGTGAAACTGAAGCATGAGTTGGTCAAAAAAAAAAAGTTTATCCATTTATGCGGAAGTGACAATACAAACTTTTTATGTATATGTATATATATATTATTTTAGTTTTATATCTTTAAAATACAACTTTTGTCACTGGCTTGTAAATACTCTTAACTAACATACAAAAATAATAACAATAATTTCACAGGGCATTTAATAAACCAATAACCAAGACCTTTAGCTTAATAAAGTACTAATTTGCTGCTTATTAATAGTTATTAAGGTAGTAGTTAGGTTTAAGTAATGGGTAGGATTTGGGATGTAGCATAAGATTTTAAATTCTAATAAATATTTTGATGTTAATAATATTATATAATCTGCTTATTAATAATAATAAGATTATAAGCTAATAATTAATAGTTGGAATCATAACTTAAACCTAAGTGTTACTAATAGATTTAATGCCACTCAATTTACTACATCTTTTCTTTTGTAAAAGCATAAAAAGTTTTGTTATAATAATTCCATGTGTCTTTATAGTCGCTGAACAAATAACAGCAGCATTTAAAGCGAAAAACCTTTTTGTTTTAAAAGGTTTGAAATATTTTGACTGATCCACGCATGACTTCTGATAATGAGAGGACACAAGCCAGGTACAGGCACAGTTTAATGACCGTGACATTTGACCAGCGTTCTGTTCCTGAATCTAGTGAGTTCCCTCCGCAGGCAGTATTTTAAGACATCACAGACACTCCTGCCGCGAAGCCTGTTCCAAAAAGACACCGATTTAATTATGCGCCCCCTAAGATCCTTGTTTTTGCCAAACTCTGAGGTATAGCCTTTTGATTGTTCCAACATCGGGCCATAATAAAATGCCTTGCAACAAGCTCAACAAACATGCTTATTTTAAAGTCAGACTTTTACACTCCGTTTAAAGTTTGTGTAGATTGTGAGATGTATTTTTATTATTGTTTTGATATTATTATAATTATTATTATTATACAATTATTATTATTATACAATTATTATTATTATTATTATTGTACAATTATTATTATTATTATTATTATTATAATTTCTTTTTAATTTAAGTGGGGCATCCTTTATTACCTGAGCCATAAACACTCAATTACTTGCAGGTTTAATTTCTTTCTGCATGTTTTTGCAGTTATATATTTGTGTGCAAGTGTGTGTATGTATGTATATTTGTATGTGAGTATATACACAGGACAACAGGTGAACAAATGGTTAGCAGACAAAAGCATTAACATTTTGAGAGAATCTGTGGAGGGAGCTAAAGATCAGGGTGATGGCAAGGAGACCCTGAAACCTGAAAGATTTGGTGATCGACGCTAAAGATGAATGGGCAAATATACCAGTGGAGATTTGCAAATTGATGGTGAGCAATTATAGTTATAGTTAATAGGTATAATTACATTCAACGGCCACTTTATTAGGTACAACTGTCCAACTGCTCGTTAACTTAAGCCAATCACATGGCAGCAACTCAATGCATTTAGGGATGTAGACATGGTCAAGAGGATCTACTGCTGTTCAAACCGAGCATCAAAATGGGGAAGAAAGGGGATTTGAGTGACTTTAAATGTGGCATGGTTGTTGGTGCCAAACAAGCTGGTCTGAGTATTTCAGAAACTGCTGATCTACTGTGATTTTCACACACAACCATCTCTAGGGTTTACAGAGGATGATCTGAAAAAGAGAATATATTCAATGAGCGGCAGTTCTTTGGGTGCAGATGCCTTGTTGATGTCAGAGGTAAGAGGAGTATGGCCAGACTGGTTCGAGCTGATAGAAAGGCAACAGTAACGCAAATAACCACTCGATACAGCCGAGGTCTGCAAAAGAGCATCTCTGAACACGTCCAACCTTGAGGTGGATGGGCTACGGCAGCAGAAGACCAATCCGGGTGCCACTCCTGTCAGCTAAGAAAGAGACTGAGGCTGCAATTCACACAGGCTCACCAAAATTGGACAATAGATTGAAAAAATATTCAGTTTGGATATCTGCTGCGACATTCAGATGCTAGGGTCAGAATTTGGCATTAACTACATGAAAGCATGATCTATCCTTTATATCAATGGTTTTTTGGCACACTTTAGACCCATTAGTACCAATAGAGCATCGTGTCAACACCACAGCCTACCTGAGGTTTGTTGCTGACCATGTCCATCCCTTTATGACCAAAGTGTACCAATCTTCTGATGGCTACCTTCAGCAGGGTAACGTGCCATGACATAAAGCGTGAATCATTTCAGACTGATTTCTTGAACATGACAATGAGTTCACTGTACTCAAATGGCCTCTACAGTCACCAGATTTTAATCCAATAGAGCACCTTTGGGATGTGGTGGAACGGGAGATTTGCGTCATGGATGTGCAGCCGACAAATCTGCAGCAATTGCGTGATGCTATCATGTCAACATGTACCAAAATCTCTGAGGAATACTCCCAGTACCTTGATGAATTTATGCCATGCAGCAAGTGTGTATATATATGTATATATATGTGTATATATATATATATATATATATATATATATATATATATATATATATATATATATATATATATATATATATATATATATATATATATATATATATATATATATATATATATATATGTGTGTGTGTGTGTGTGTGTGTGTATGTGTGTATATATATATATATATATATATATATATATATATATATATATATATATATATATATATATATATATACACACTTGCTGCAATATAGCCAATAAAGGCTTTTTATTGATTAATGGAAAATTTATGACACTTTTTGCTTAAGTATAACTAAAAACAGAGAAATATTGTTTTCAATAATGCCTCTTGTACACTTTCTTATTATTTTATAGGTCTGTGTCATTTACAGTCAAAAAAATGTACTGTGTTTTATTGAAAAATGCTGACAGAGACACAAAATAGGCATGTTTTGACAAATGAGCAAACTTCAGTATTGTAACTGTGATTGTTTTTACTCCAAAGTTTCTTTCAGAGCTGCATAAAGTTAATTTTATTTCAGTTTCTACTTTTGGAAGCAGCTCTGAAATATTTATATCTGATTTGTGGATGTCTTTACCTGATAACCTGCTGTTTAAAATCTTGAAAGCGGAGCTGTGTTGCACCCGAGCAATTTTTAAAACAACTAAACACCCACTGGGGTCTTGCATCTATAATAACATCTCTGTAGACACTGGAAGATGCAGCCCAAAGCATTTTGAAAGTCAGGTTAAAATTTCATCATTTCAGCCTAAGGTGTTTGTCGGCCTAAGATCGAAACATCTTAAGAAAATCTTGTACTTTGAACTGTCTCACGGCATGTACACAAGAGAATTTCTGTCTGTGACTCTTCTGGATTTGCTTGAAGATGCTGGTCTCTATAAAAGTCAGCGCCGGTGCCCTTGCTTGTATGTTAATTGTCCTTGCCTTCAAAAAGGAGGAACTGCAGCCAAACAGGGCTGGATTTGAACTGCGTCCAGGGCTCTACTGATAACCCCATCTATCTTAGTTGATTTGGCAAAAAAGGGGCTCACTAATGACACCAGAGGGGGTGGCAAACCCAACACCTTGACAGATGTCCAAATTACTGCTAAACAACAGAACACAGGTGAAAAGAAATAAATGGCTGCTTTGAGTCAGCAGGGAGGATGAAAACGCCTGAAGACTCGCCAGGAAGGGATGTTGGGCTTTGAATTGGAGACGGAAATGAGGAATACAGGTGTATTTTGGCCTTGTGGGGGAAGCTTGAGCCAGATGAGTGTGTTTTTATAATTTTTGTCAACTTTTACATTTATTAATTTAGCAGACGCTTCTTCTGTTATCAATTAGTTATCCGTAGGCCCACATGGAATCTGCGCGCAAAGAATTCCACAGATTTCTGCAGATTGTTAGAGAAGGGTATAAACGGAGGCCGGAGCCAGCTCCAAGTGGGCTGGGCAAACCTTATTTAGTCGTATTTAGACTTCAATATTGTGCTTTATGAATTTGTACACCTAACCCTAACCCTAAACCCAACCTCACAGTAACCTGTTGTGTTTTATTAACGTCTACACCTAAACCCAACCCTAAACCCAAACTCACAGTAACCTGATAAACCCAACCTACTTGCGGTTTGAGTCCCTCCTACTTGGAGGTCACCCAACCTACTTGCGGTGTAATTCCTCGCACTTGCAGGTCTCCGGGCTGCAGCGATACCTACTTGGATTTTTAGCCCATCATTAATTCTGTGTATTTACTTGAGTAAATGTGTGTAAATCTAAATTTATAATTTTCTTTTTATTAAATACAGTAAAATTATTGACTAATATGAAAATGTTCATCTGATTTCTGTACTATTTTATTTGCAGTTTGTAAAGTAATATTTTTCTGTCTTTTAGTAGATATACTATATGAGAGACTTGCTTTGTTTACCAAATAAAGTGAATCTAGTTGGATTTGCAATTTAAACATTAAATACAAGTTAAAAAGCTATTACTTTTTATTTCACATAGTAAGGTTTTAGTTATGATACTCCCAAAATAATTCCGCAGAAATCTGCAGATTTTTACCAAAATTCTCAGCAGAAATAGCAAAAAAGATTTTGTCTATCCTGGCATCTGTCATTTCCAAATGTGTTACATTTTTTTCTTCTGTTGAACATAAAAGAAGATATTTCGAAGTAAGCTTGAAATCTGTAACCCTATTTGTATAAAATATCATAAAGCTTTTGACCCACTTGAGGGAAAATAAATGTTTTTTAAATTGTATTTAAATCTATTAAACTCATTCATTTTATAACAGCTTATAACAGCATGACTATTTAAAATGTGGACACAATTTTGTATCTTTAAACATTCTCAGTATATACATATACATACAGTTGAAGTCAGAATTATTGGCCCCCTATTTATTTTTTCCCCCCAATTTCTGGTTAATGGAGAGATTTTTTTTTTTCAACACATTTCTAAACATGATAGTTTTAATAACTCGATAATAACTGATTTTTCTTTGCCATGAGCACAGTAAATAATATTTGACTAGATATTTTAAAGCACTTCTATACAGCTTAAAGTGACATTTAAAAGCTTAACTAGGTTACTTAAGTTAACTAGGCAGTAGGGCTGCACGGTTGTGGCAAATATGTGAATCATGATTTTTTTTTGCTTAAAATCAAGATCACGATTTTTTCACAATTCTGTAAATGTAAAATAAAAGTTAATATGATTAGCCTATTATTATTGTTCATTCTCAAACATATGGTAAAACAACAATAATACTATTAGGCCTGTGTGTAGGTCTACTGTTGCTTAAAATGCTTAATTTTGTATAGTCATTATGGTGGACTTGAACAGACTTTCACTATGTCTTGTCTGTTAATTCACAGTGAAATGAGAACATCATATACAACTATTCATAATTATGAAGTTGATTTATTATGTTTAAGACATTTGCTTGTCATCTGTTATTGACAAAATTATTACATCATTTGTTTTCACTGGTAAAATTAAAGGGGTGGTCCACTACGATCTCATGTTTTAAACTTTAGTTGATGTGTAACGTAGCTGTGTGAACATAAACAACATCTCTGAATGTAAAAAGTTCTAAGTTCAATGCAAAGGGAGACCTTTGTGTGCGGGAGACCTTATGTGTGCGGAGTAATACACAAAGGGTAAAGAGGCTGTAGGAGTTCTGATATTGCAGAATATTGCATGGCTTTCAGCCAATCAGATTTGAGAACCAGACAGAACTGTTATATATATATATATATATATATATATATATATATATATATATATATATATATATATATATATATATATATATATATATATATATATATCTGGTCTGGTCTGGTTCCCTAATCTGATTGGCTGATAGCCATGCAATATTCTGAAAGATCAGAGCTCCTACTACCTCCTCACCCTTATGCATTATTCCACCCACAAAGTGACATCAGATTAATAAACTCACAACAGTTTGACAAATGTTGCAACTGTTGGACAACATAATGTACTTTTGAGGCTTTTTCAGGTGAGAATGTAGTTGTTTAGATTGGAACTGTGCAGTTTATTTATATAGTATATTAAATATTTTAATATATTTTAATTTTGGAGATGCAGCGCTTTGGCACCTATCAGCCTGTCATACTGAGGAGAGCAAAGACGTTTGACATTGTCCATCCACAAGATGGTGACATAGATCGCATGATAACCCCTTAGAGAATAAAAACAGTGTAATTTCTAGCTTACTAGACACTCTTTACTTTTTTTTTGGTAGGGTTTGGAGGGGGCTTGGGGGTGGCGGGATCTCCTCATCTACCACCAGTGTGCAGCATCCATCTGGATGATGTGATGGCAGCTATCTTATGCAAGACCATGCACCACACACCAGCTGATTGATGGAGAGGAGACTGTATGATGAATTCAATTATGAAATATGGATGGTTAGGGGGTCATAATGGACAGAAACCAGGGGGCAAATTTAGCCAGGATGCCAGGGTTAAACCCCTACTCTTTTTAGAAGGACATCCTGGGATTTTCATCTCACAGAGATTCAGGACCTCGGTTTAACATCTTATACAAAATATGGTGCTCACTGAGCAGTATAGACTCCCCATCAATATACTGGAGACCCTCACAGATTGGTGGAATAACATTGATTTTGCTGACCACAAATATTATTCAGTTGTCATTTTTAGTTAACATTAATTTTATTATGTAAATAAATAAGTAGAGGTTGACATAATTACTTTACACTTATTCTACAATGATATAACACCATAACTTTAAATGCATTAATACTATTCTATTAAATATCAACTATATTATTAATTACTCACCTACCCTTGTGTATCTTAGATCTCTACAGTTACTGACACTAAAAATTGATTGAACTCTTTATCCAATTTAAACATCTGAACTTTTTTTGCATGAACTTTTCTATACGTAAGCGCAATTCAAAATTAATTACATTATGTACTTCAGGAGCTATTCAACACATCTTGCTGATGACACTTTAATTTGTGTCTGCAAATGCCAATTTCTCTGAGACGTCTTTCACAGAATTAGAGAAGCACTAGAACATATTCAGGCATATTTTTAATAGGCTCTCCAGAAGAAAATCATTAGTCTTCTCCTGCTTTTGAAGAGGTTCATTGTCCGGAAACATCCACTTGTGTTTTCTCCCCTGAAGGTTTTTCTGTGAACAGTTTTAATCACACAGTGCCGTTCAGCCAGTGTTATACGCGTCCGCTGCGGCACTTATCATATTTGTCCAGCACAGGTGCCTGTTTCATAAAGCTGATTTACTGGCTCTGGACCGGCTCCGAGGAATTGAGCTTTGTGGAAAAAAGTAGCTCTAACTGCCTACAGCTGTTTCGGATTATAGCTGCTTATGTCGCTTTGGCCTCGGTTTGGCCTTTTAATGTTGCTGATTATAATTAGGGATATCGGTTGATCAAGAGGCTTCGTTTGAAGGTGAATCAATGTAATGAGGAACAAATGGTGGAAAATGGGGTCAGATCTTTTTTTGTAGTAGAGACTAGAATGTGTGTAATGAACACATTTCAGCTCAAGTTTGGTTGTCAGATATTCAATTGAAGTTTATTTGTATAGCGCTTTTTGCAATTACTATTCTTTTAAAGCATCTTTACAAAAGGTGCACTTTATTGCATTGCAATCAAATTAAGATAGTTACAATCAAATAAAAGTTAAATAAACAGTTTACCTGCAGTTTTATAGCATGTAGGTTTAGCATATAAATAGCACAGTAATGTATATGGTAAAAAGTGGGTGTGATTTTAGGCTTTAACACTTAAAATAAAATGCTACAGTAAATGTTACTTGGTTAACAGTAAGTTTCTTTAATAAACATGGTGCATAAAATAATATATACGCTGTATTAACTATGTAAATTAAATACAGTAGTTTACTGTAAATTCTATTTATGGTTTCTAACATATTTTTAGCCTTTAAAATTTATTTAAATTCATCTAGATTAAAATGGCTCATTTGAATTTTGCCGAAGGCATTCAGAATATGTTTGCTACCCAAATAATAAGTCTTTGAGAACGGGTTTCTCAAGCCAGGTGGCGCATTAGACCAGGGGCTCATCTCCTGTTTCCACAATGCATCACAAACTACTTGAGAAACTGTTCTGCTACGATAATTGGTGATGAAAATAAATTATGTTCAATAAGATGTTTTTACTCAGTTACACATGAATTTTGAACTGAAAGCCTAAATAAGCTTGAAACAGCAATTTTTTTGATCACCTTAATCTGAGTAAAGTCATAACTGAACTAAACAGAAATGGAATAAAGACATGTGGAGTATGCATATATTAGTGGCATTATTGAAGCAAACACCGCGATAAACACAGTCATGTAGGACTTTTCGCCATATTTTTCGACAAGATCAATACACATGGCTATCAGTAAAGGACCACACACACACATCGTGAAATGCAGAAGTTTTTTCTTTCCATTTGGTGTGTGTTATTAAAATCCATAACACTCTCACCAGATCTTACTCCTTATTTGTGTCTAATACGGTGGCATGAATGAAATGTTCACGAAAAAAAAGTGAAACTGCCAAACTGCAGTTAAAGTCAGGCATCCTGCTGATTTGATTCAGAAGGCCACTTTGGTGTATGTCTGTACTCTTAGTGTATGTACAAAACAGGTGAAGAATTGGTTAGCAGACAAAAACGTTAATGTTTTGCAGTGGCCCAGCCAGAGTCCTGACTTAAATCCAACTGAGAATCCACAAAGATTTTCCACAAATATATGCAACACTGTTTCAGGAGTGACAGTAAATTTTATAACAAAAATATAGATTTGTGCTTTGTTTTGTTATGAACAACAATAATTAGGTTTTTTTTCCCCGATCAATGTTAGTAATGTAACTGTAACCAAAGATCCGTTATGATTGCCAGTGTTGGGGAAAGTTACGTTTTGATAGTATTGCCTTACAATGAGTTTTTTGGGAGTTACTCTAAAAAAATAACAAATTGCGTTACTTTCATGGAATGTAATGCGTTTTATTACTTGAGTTACTTTTGAGTGTTTTTCTTTTTCTTCTTTTTTTAAATAAAAGAGCTCTGCATTTAACAACTCGCTGTACAACCTACACTTTCATTTACCTTTCAAAAAAAAAAAAAAAGAATAATGTTACCTTCTCAGAACTTCCTGTTGCTATTCATACTATATAAACAGATTAATGAAAGTTGAAAGCAAAGTGTTTGCTACTTTTGTATTTTTGCCTTTTGTAAAATCACTGTCCATTGAGACTATAATCCCCTTTTCTTCATTCTCTCATTGTGTGTTTTAACATGATTACACTTAATTGGATTTAGTAAATTATTTTTTAAAAGCGAATTAATCTAAAAACACTTATTATTACTTAATGTTTTTAAAGTAATGCGTTACTTTACTTGTTACTTATAAAAGTAATATAATTGCGTAACTCGTGTTACTTGCAATGCCTTACCCCAACACTGATGATTGCCTATTTTAAATTCATTTCCATAGATGAATCTATTTTCATGTTTTGGTAGTGTTGCCATGTTTACTTAAAATAAAAGATGCTTATTTAGTTTGTGTGTATAAACCTAAGAAAACAACTATAAAAAGGTGTTATATAGAATTATTGAGGATACACACAAAATACAAGAACAGATTTCAAATTGGAACATTTTGAAACTTTTTGTGTGTGTTCTTTGTATTTATTCCATAAATTGTTTTTCTCAAGTTATTATTTTATTGGCTAATTAGGATGGCTATTGATTTTATGTGTGATGTGGTTAAATTATATAAAAAAGGGACTATTTGTTTGACCTGATGATGTTGTTTGAAACAGTATTTTAATCTCACGAATGTTTGAGAGCTTTAGTGTTTACTAAGTTGTTTCATTTGACCGAATGTGCATGTATGTAAGTTTATTTAGTAAATCCAATGAATGAATATTTTTAGTAAGGAAAGTGGCTGCAAACAATTTATATGGGCTAAATTTAAACTAACAAATTAAGTTGAAGATTACTATATAAATGTTCTTATAAATCTTATAAATCTTATAAATTTAATTAGTTTAAATTCCACCCATATAAATTGCCTTAATACTTATCTATTTTTTTATTTATTTAAATACATTTAAAATATAAATATAAATTTGTAAATCCATTTTTTAGGGTAAGTGGTTGCAAACAATTTATGAGATAAACATATTTAAACATATTAAATTTAGTAATGTTCAACTTAATGTGTTTTTTTTTTTCTTGTGTTCTTCAGTAAAGCATACTTGTATTAGAAAACTGTTTAAAAAAAGCTGTTATAATTTCTTTACCAATCAAAATACATGAGCATCACAGCATTTACCCCCTCCTCCGTCTCACCATCTTCTGCTTTACAAATATCCCATTTCCTTTACAAAATATAACATACCCTCTCTGCACTTCCTCCTGACAGGCGTTTTCGTCTGTTGTGCTTGGCTGTCTAGATTGATGCGAATAGCTTTACTGTTTGACAGTCTGTTAGAAAACATTTCAAGGGAACGCTCCGCTGACAGCTCACTGCTGACCTGCTGCAGACATTCCTGAATGCTGACAAGATTCCTGCTTTTCATCTGCATAATCAGAGCACACGTGCTGACCGCTGTTCACCTCTGCGCTTTCATTCACACTCACTGTAACTCGCTGACAACTTCTTCGTATTCACTCACTGATGATGATACTGATGCTCTGCTTTGAGTGATGAGTAAATGTATGTTGAACTCTTTCTTGGTTCTTTTGAGAGTCTGTGAGAAGAAATATTAACCAATAATAAGACTTAGATCACATTCTTGAAACAGGTTAGAATAGCAGAAGCAGTGTTTCCTCTAGGATTTTTTTTCCAGCTGTGGTGGCAGGCCTTTTACACAGATCTTCCAGCTACCTGTTATTTTAATGACAAATGTCATGAGTGCAGTGCTACAAGTCGAGATCACATTCATGTAATACAAGCATGCAAATCTTTTTGCTTTTGCGCTGATTTCCTCTGTTCATGCACAACTTCTTGCACACCCTTTCAAATCTACACTGCCCAAGTGCAGATTTTCTTGAGCGTTTTCAAACGCTGCTGAAGTGCAATTTAGTGCATTTATGTAACAAGTGTCTCCAACATTTATATTAGACTTGCTTGGAATATGTATGAATGTCTCCAATAGACCTACAGAATGGCATTGATGCATCCTGAAGTAAAGTGAAAGGATCATTAACTCCAGCAAGATACAGTCATTGCTTGCAGAACCACAGACCTTTATCTATAAATAAAGGGCACCTAGGGTTACCCCTTTTTTCTGATTTATTATAAGTGTTTTGCGTCTCCAGAATGTGTATGCAAAGTTTCAGATCAAAGCACCCATCAGATTTTTCATTATACCTTTTACTAGATGCTGTATTATACATCTTTCCACCAGGGGGTTGTTTTGTCATACTGCGCCTTTAAGGCGAGTCCTCCCCGCCTACCTTTTCTATATGTCTTTCTGCCTGCTTTAATCTCCTCCCTCGGCTGCGTCAGACAACAGAAAGACATAAAGGAAGCAGATCTCACTTAGCGTTTGTGAGAAACACTACAATAAGAACTTTACCAATGAGTATTTGTTGTGCAGTTGCATTGATTAGTCAGACACAATATCAATACAAAGTTCACGCGCGTGTAACAGGATTATTTTGGATATATTGATTTCACTATATTTTTCTCCTGTTTACTTACTGTTCATATAAAATTGTTCTGTGTTCACATTATAAATGTAAAACAAGTCTGTAAAGTGACAGTGGTTTCACCTCTTCCCCCCCCCCTTGGGTTAACGTCAATGTGGTATAGTCCAAGCAGCCATACCTGTTGCACTATTGCTTGAGCAGTCTTTTTCACCTTTACCTTGAACTAAGGAGGTATGCTCTACCTGTTCCATATTGAACTTGGCTCTGGCCATAATTAACACACATACAAATACATATTTAAGTTTAATTTGAATCATTTGTTATATTTAGTGATGTAAATACAGTTTGTTATATTGTAGAATGTTATTTTTGTTGACTGTACATTTAATGTAATGTGCTGAAGCTGCCGATCTCATAATTACATTCTCTGTGCAGGTATGCATTTATGATTTTTATTTTGACGATGTAATATGTGGATTGTCAATGTTCACATGCTGATTTTTGTAATTGTGAGAGCTAGTTTTCTCTATCCCTTTTCTGTCTTCGCGTCCTTCCGCAGCGCCTCTCGCTCGTTTCCTCCATCTTTCATTCGCTTTTCTTCTTTTCCACCTTTACCTTGAACTAAGGAGTGTACATTTAATGTAATGAGCTGAAGCTGCCGATCTCATAATAACATTCTCTGTGCAGACTTAAAATGGTGTCCTTTCATCATTAACTACACTACACAACGCAGAGCTAAAGAGAGTACGGTTACACGCGCGCACACACACACACACTGACACAGAGCGCCTTTAGCTCCCCACTCTTTTCCCACTCTTTTTGCAGGCATATGTGACAGGATGCAGCTTAATCTCCGCTGCTGTATGGATATGTTATGTTAGTGTACAAAAGAAACCTGATTTAATGTACACAAACTGGGATTGAACCGTCTTCCTTTATAATTGTTCTGACACGCGGCTGTGCTGATGAAGTAAAGCTGAAGTAAATCGCTGTACTTCATTAAACACGTGCACCGTTTTAAAACATTTTAAACATGTGAAACTTACTCTTGATCCCATTTGATGACCATTGATGATTCTATCGAACTGAACAGAGCATTTATTCCCGGTTGCTTTGCGCACATCTGGTCTTGTTGACATGGTTATATCATGGACAAGTTAATGCAACAGCTGTCAATCAATTCGGTGGGCGGGGGGACCGCACTCCTACGTCAAGTTGCGGTCGGTTTGAAAAAGCAATCCAGTTGGTCCACCGTTTTTATGTTGTTAAATTGAAAAAAAAAAAGGACTGGGTGTGTTTATATCACCCCAATATGACCGTATATACACTATATATGCACACATGTCTGTCCAAACGGCTTGAAAAGTAGATTTTTCACCATAGGTGTCCTTTAAAGTATAATTATGGAAACTGTGTTCATCTTAAAGGAAAGCTAAGTGTTTGCTGGCATTAAGCATTGCGCAGCCATGCTAGTGAATCAGTTAGCATGTAACCTTAAAGGGGTAATTAATGCACAGCACTGCTACTTGTATATGCTGAGCACTGTATATTAAGAAAACTTACCGTTTACCAGGTTACAGATTTTTACAGCCATTACAGTTTATTCAAAATGTGGGACAGATTTTTAGATGCTTCGCCCACCATGTCTGATATCACATTTAAAAATACAACAAAGGTAGTAATGTGAATGCTAATAATAGTAGCATTGTGAAATAAAAAAAACAATTTAAAATACAATTTAAACATAAATTATATTAAAATTCAGTTCATTCCTATATGAAAAGCAGAGATTTCAGCTCCACTCTTCGTCACATGGTAAGATATAATTCTAAAATGCTTATCAAATATTTAATAATACAAATATTTTCCCAATATTTCCCAAGTGCTGTATATCTGTTAAACACATTTTTGAACACAATAGTTCTCTGATAACTATCTTGTACTAATAGCTTCATCTTCAACATCTTCTAATAACCATCTTCTTTTGTCTTTGCCATGAATACAGTACGTAATATTTTACTAGTTATTTTGCAATATACTAGTATTCAGGTAAGTTAAATAAAGTACGTTAATTACAGTAGGTTAACTAGGCTTTGATTGGACAACAATGGTTTTGTTTGTCTTGGCTTTCAGCCTTTCCATTTATTAACCACGCTCAGACTTGAGGTTTTCAATAGAATAGAAGAATAGACTTTAATGAATACATTATAATAAAATTGAGATGCATAGAGCAAAACCCCAGTGGAATTGGAAGTGTCTGAGTTTCTCAAACTTTTGATAATGTTTTCCAAACACTGTTCACATGTTCTTCTTCATGCATCAGGTTTATCCACTTCTGGTAAAAATTAAATGCTTTTTCTCCTTAAAACAACTAAAATAATCTTATTTCAAACTGAAAACATATATCTCACTCCAATGGAAGATTATTTAAGTTGTTTTAAAGAAAATCTCACTTAATTCTGACATTATTTCTGGAAAGAACACAAGAATTTGTAAATATTTGCACTAGAAATGAGAATTTTTTTGCAGAGCTGTGTTCAAATTCACTCACTTGTTTTCATTAACTTCAAGTGGACTATATTAAAGGCGCTGTGTGCAAGTGTTTGACTCTTCTAAAGCATAAAAATACCACAATATGTTTGTAGATGTTTAACAAACATGCTGAGTGAACATTCTTGTTTATCTGAAAAACAAGTCAGATATTCTGCTTTGAAAATGTACATTATGTTCCGGAACATCTGTCTTGGTTTTGGTTCTTTTAACCCGCCCAATACCAGTTAAATCGATTATATTTCAGCATCCCCAGTTGCATTAATGCGATTCATTCAGTCATGAAGGCTCTCAAAGCATGTGTCCATTAATGAAAATGTGCTACCTCTGGTCGACAGTAGCAGCCTCCGAAATGAGATGCAGATTCAGAGTTCCACATGAGTTGGTTATTAATTAGCAAATATTTGGCTGTTTGCATCAGACAAAACATGACAGAAATTTAAATATGGCCAATCAGAAGCACAGAATAGTGCACTCACTCCACTGCACTCCAACAAAATGGAAAGGATTTTGGAATGGAATGGAAAGGAAAATTGAATTTAATTATAAATACATATTAACAATCAGTGATCAGAGATTTAACCTTTAACAATATTAAATCACTGATTTGTGTTGGTTTGCACTGAGTCACAGTTCTAAAGTTCAATTTTAAATTGTTTATTTTATTTTTAAGATCTTAGGAAAACTATCTGCTGCTGCTTTCAGTAATAAGGCAATAGATGTCAAGTAAAATAGCATTCGAACTATATGAAACTAACTTTTAACACTAAATAAAGCATGAAATTGGTTTGTTAGGACAAAATGGTGTTGGTTAGTACAAAAACCTTATTTTAATATGTAAAACATTCTATCTATCGCATGCCATTGCTTTTATTTAGAACACTATTTAAGTCAGCCTTTTTTAGTGCCGTCAATTTGGCAACCTGCTTTGCGTGCGTTTTGAAGGGGTGCAATACCTAGTTTAACCACTGAGTGTCAAACTTACTTACTGCATCTTTAAAAGACTTAGTGAATGATGGTAAAGGGGGGCAATTTCGGATATAGCAATTTCCTCTCCTCTAAAGCAGTGCAAGGATGCACACCAGCATGCTGGATTCAGACAATATTACAGAAGACGTCAGCGAAACACACATTTACCCCCACATTCTCCGTCAGAATGCAATGCTATCGATTGACTTGAAGAGCTTCTGTCAGAACAGCAGCTGAATCATATATTGATCACCACACAAACAGACAGAACTCATGCTTGAACATTGTTTAATACAGCTTTCTTTTCCTCTGCACTGTTTTCCTTTGACAATCATTATTTAAAGATTAGGGTTTGCTTATCTGAGATAAGAGTTAGTGTCTTAAAAACGCGCTCCACCAGTACAGCTGTTGTTTTAGGAAATCTGCTGGTCAATCTTTTGTGTTTAAAAACCGATTTGTGCCACCAGTTATTGAAACAGCCAAATAATCAAGAGCTCTTTCTTGAGAATGATTACTTCTTTCTCAAATATAATTCTTTCTTGCACGGCTGTTGTTTTCTGCAGATCATACGAGGCAGATTGCTTTTTTTTGTTGCTACAAATAGTAAAGGAGTCAGCAAGAGCACTTCTGTGGAAACTTGTGATGAGATTAACTCCTAGAATAACAAGAGGAACAGCAAATATTGAACGCTTTTGTGTTGTTTGAAGGCCACTGATGAAAAGCCTCTGTAGTGTCTTAAAGGTTGCTCTGCGTTGCATTGATCTGAATGAATCCATAAATGTACTGTATCTTCAGATAAGTTTGTGATTCATTTTTTTTGTTTTTGTTTTTAGCAGTTATACACTAAAAAAACTTTAACCTATAAAACCTTAAAAATCTATAAAAACCTTTAAGAATCTATAAAATTACTGTAAAAATAAAATAGTTGCCATAATTTTACTGTAAAAAATAAAGTTGGAACAAAAGTAATTTACCATATTTTTATCATATCTTTAAAGTACTAATATAATAACTTGACTTCTAGTTGATCATTGGGTATCAGAAGTGGCTTATATGAAAGGCAAAGGCCTCTAGATTACGCTTATTTTACCAAAATAAAATATGATCATACATCGAATTTCTTAATTATTTAGTTAGGACAGTAAAGGTCTGACATAGCTAAGATAAAAGTTTTGCCACTTAACAGAAATAATGTACAGTACACAATAAAAAGTCATGGTGCAGTGAAAAAAAAAACACTGAATATTTTGTATGACTCCCATGAGCTTGTTATTAATATAGTCATCTGAAATGGCAAAGAAAGCGTTCTTGCAGGACTCCCAGAGTTCATCAGTATTCTTTGGATTCATCTTCAAATGTCCTTCATCTTTCCCTGGACCTGCTTAATAATGTTCATGTCTGGTGACTGGGCTGGCCAATCCTGGAGGACCTTGACTTTCTTTGCCATCAGGAGCTTTGATGTTGAGGCTGAAGTTTGAGAAGGAGAGCTATCCTGCTGGAGAACTTGCCCTGCCCTGTGGTTTGTAATGTAATGTAACACAAATATCTTCATACCTCAGGCTGCTGATGTTACCATCCACTCTGCAGAATTTCCGCACGCCCCCATACTGAATGTAACCCCAAACCATGATTTTTCCTTCACCAAACTTGACTGATTTCTGTGTGAATCTCGGGTCCATGTGGGTTCTAATAGGTCTTCTGCAGTATTTGTGATGATTAAGATGCAGTTCAACTGACTTGTCACCTAACCGAAATAATATACAGTATAGAATATAAAGTCATTGTGCCATGGAAAATGATCAATTAGAAGTCAAGTTATTATTTGTTGCTCTTACAATGACAAGACTTGTCAGGTAGTATAAAATAGCCTTAACTGTTAAAATATTTTAGTTACTAGTTAAAGTTATTAGCAACTAATAAAGTTATGGTAACTAATAACCCTAACTTTTCAGATTTTGATTGTATTGCATTAATGCGCACCTTTTGTAAACCTGCTTTGAAACAACAATTATTGTAAAAAAGCGCTACACAAACTTGAATTGAATTGAAAAACACAACCATAAGCAGAACTAATGCTGATCATAAACAGCTTTTCCCACAAGTATACTAATATAAAGAAGGCGCTCGGTGTCATTCACACAACTAATCTAATGTATATCAACATTACATGTAACGTAAAACTCTATTGTACGTATACTGTAACTGATGATGAAAAAAAAAAACTAACAAAACATGTTAATGTCAACAAGCAAGCTAAAAAGTTGTCATGCGGGATTTTCTGGGAAAGTGAATTTATGGTTATTCCCCTTATGCAGTTGAACTCAGAATTATTAGCCCCCCACTCTCTAAGCAATCAGTCAATTGTGCAGAATCACTGTCCGCGGTTAGATGAATAAAGATATTAACCTCACTTATAATTGCGCTCAGCCAAAACACATAACCTGAGAACAAGTAGTTGATTCAAAAGACCAAAGTTGGGGAATATGTTGTTAGATAATGACAACAAGATGAATTAAATATCACGTTTTACAAATATAGTCAAATTAGATCTGAAGGATTCGGATTTCTGCTTTCCAGTCCATCTCATCAGATCCAACAGGAGATCCTTGATGAACAGTCTGACGTGCACAGCTCTCATATGAGTATGTGCTCAAAGCACGCTGCAGCGCATGCCAGAGTGTTTGTGTGTGTGGTCACGTGATGTGCATTTTCTCCTTTTTTATGTAGATGGAGAGCTGTTCAGAAATGCTGGGTGATACGCTAGTGTGGAAGCAGATAGTTTTTATTCTAAAACGGCACTTTAAAACTAAAACGCACTAGTGTAAATGGGGCCTTAATTATTCACGACTGCGCATGCTTTCTGAATGCAAGGCAGACCTGCCAGTGCCAGGCTGTGAGACCCTACGTTGATGACTGGGTGAGACCGCGTCCACGGACAAACTGCACAAAGTATATAGCGTTAATGTAGGGTCGTATGTGTTTGTTTCCATGATCCACGTATGGGGTTTGTTGCATGTTTCCCCCCGCGATCCTGTCAGGGCCGATACAGCAAAGCTGTATGCATGCAGCAAGCATTTTTGTCGGGAGAGCAGTACGAGAATTCTAGAATGGCAGACTTTCTTTTATTAGTTGAGTTCGTTCACATTTAGACACATCGCCCTGCTGCATTCAGACCCAGGGATTGAGGGAGATGTCCTCATTATTTTATTTAAACACTGTTATCTTTATAATAATATAAATTGTGGTTATCTGTATATGAAATTACGAATAACAAATGTAGCAGGGCATTAAATTACTGTTTACTTATTTGCATTTTAACTTTGGAAACTATAAAATCATGGGTCTCCTCACGGTTTGTCACATTTTGTGAGCAGACTGACAACAGTTGTTCGCTCTCCTCTCTCTCTCCCCTGCTCTGCTGGCCACGCCCACTCCTGCCTCTGCTCGCAGAGCTTCACGCCCATTATCATGCATCTTTTATATAGAAATGAGATTTTTATCAGTTTTTTCTTGAAATAACATACAATACCATACAAATATATAAAATGTATACAGGTTCTTTACAATTTATAAATTTGTTCATCGATTTAGAAAATAAATAAATAATTTAACAACCAGTAACAAAAGTACACTGAAAAAAATAATTCAAAGATGATTCCTTGGATTTACTCATTTTTTTTTTTTACGTTAAGTGGTTGTAAACAATTTATTTATGCTGAATTTAAAAAAAACAAATTAAGGTAAACATTATTAAGCTTAATTTGTTTGTTTAAATTCAACACAAATAAATTGTTTGCAACAGTTCTGCATGCAACACTTTTTTCAGTGATACAAATACTAAAAATAATAGTACAGAGCAGAACAGCATAGATACATTCACATTTCAAGCGAGGAAATGAAAATCTCCCACATATCTATTTCTTTGTAATCACCATTCATTTTGGCCAACATTTTCTCATATGATACATTCTCAATCATGGATTCCATCCATAATTTAAGTGTAGGGCATTGAGTTTCCTTCCAAAACCTCAGTATTATACGTGCTGCTGTGATGTCAGCAGCATGTATAATACTTTTTTGAAAAATTCTGAAGTAGACTTGAACCGAAAGTCGGGGGGTTTCATGGCCTTATCCTAACATACAGTGTGTTGTTAATTCTGCTGTTAACTACTGCATTAGCTAATACAGCTTTATTGTAAATCATTGCCAATTAAATCCTCAACATTTATAAATGACCAGATTGTTTTATTATTTAAATTAATTAATTATTCATTATGATTTTCTCTCATGATGAAATAACAGCTTGCTTTTTAAATACTTTGTTTTTCACTTTTTTTCCAACTCTCGAACATCCAGTTATTTATTTAAAATATTTTATTTATTCCTTTTTTATGTGACCAGTTGCATTTTTGTAAAATGTAACATGACAAAATTTTAAAATTAAATGAAAAACATTCTTTTTATTTATTTATTTATAAGTTTTCTACTCTTGTATTTTTTATTTCAGTTGTCTTGGTCTCACATCCTCCTGTTATAACAGTACATTGTGAATGAGCAGTGAGCCTACATTGGGCAGGATGAAGCGCACAGTAGAGTTAATGGTCTGTGTAATAAGACTAATTCAAGCTGAGCAGCGGCACGAGATCTTCACCAAATTTTGTCCACCGCAATCTTTTCTATCTAATCAGCAGAGATTACAGCCAGCTTAACCTAGAAGAATGTGTGTCAGTCTTAATCCTGTTTTTAAGTAAGCCCAGTGAAAACATCATTTATAAGGTCGAAGAGGGCGATTCGCTTAAAGATGCGATGGTAAGGACGATTTGTTTCAAGGCAATTAAAGTTTAAGTTGTGCCACGACACAAGATTACTTTTCACTTCACTGGCCTGGTTTAGTTTCAGTCCAAAAGACAAGGCTTTTTCAAATCCAGCAAGCGTCAGTGTTGGGGATTTATGATGATTATTTATTTTTTCTGCGTATTTAAGGCTGCTTTTCTTATTTCGTTTGAGTGTTTGTGTAATTTTACTTAATCGGATGTATTTGATAAAGCAGTGGTGTGTGTTTATTTCAGCTGATTCAACTGGAAGTCAGTGGGTCACTATACTGCTGGTTATTGTTTGGTGTCCTACTGCTGCTGGTTAGTAATGGGCTGCTGTGGTTTATGGGCTGTAAAAAAAAATAGATCTAGTAAAATCTAGCAACCCAGGCTCATAAAAACGTGTGCATATGGTGACATTTCTGCAAAAATTATATGGCACTGTTTACTGCATGTTTTATGGAAAAGTGAAAGTTGCTAAAAGCATGTTAATTTTGTTCTGAAACAGATACACAGGGCTGTCCAGGCTATAAGTTTTTTTTTCTGCCTACAGCATATGGCTGAAGTTTGAGGAAGAAGCAATGGAAAGTACACACAGGTTTGCAAACCCACTTAAACTCACTTACAAATAATGGCGTCAATGAGAGCGATCGTGTGGTGAGGTGATCCACCAGCCGAGATCAATCGAGTGTTGAAAAGACTCAAGCCTGTTTCACGCCGCAAGTGTGAGCAGCGCATGTTTTTATTGTCGTCCATGTTAACAGATTAGAGCTTTCAAACTGCATGCAAAAGCAGTGTGTCAGCGCGAGGCATGAACATCACTAAAGCTACAGTGCCGTGATAGTTTTGGCACTGGGTCTTTTTTTGCCACGCTCTACACGCTCAATTATCAATGCACTGATAATGACCAAAAACACATTGAATGACAGTAAAAAGTAGCAATTTTACCTAATGAATGCATCAGTAATATCCACAGATTTTTATATAGCGAATCAAATTAACTTTTAAAATGTCAACAAATATTTATTTAGGCAGAAACTACAAAAGCAAATGTTAAATTATTTTAATTTTAAACTACTCAGGCTTTGTGATCAATTAATGCAAATAATTATTATTTAGACTATAATCATACAACCAAAATTTATAACCGTTGCATCCCTACATACAAAATGATTTTTGTATATTACATTGTAAATAAAAAAATAATTATCTTTTTTTTTTTTTTTTGGAAAGTGTCATTTTGAGTTTTCTTTCTGTCTTTTCTTTCTTTCTTTCTTTCTTTCTTTCTTTCTTTCTTTCTTTCTTTCTTTCTTTCTTTCTTTCTTTCTTCCTTCCTTTGCTATGTTGTTCATCTGAAAAGCTCAAGCTAGTTCAGTAAAAAATCTGCTGCATTCAGTTCAATTAAGAAACCAATCCAATTTAGCAAAAAAGCAGCTCCACAAAAGAGTCCTTCATTCAGCTTGAGTCGCTTCAGTTTAATAACTCTGTATAGTTCATCATTACATATCAACAGTGTCAATATTATTGAGCACAAATCAGTTTAACATTGATTTAGTTTGCAAAATTAATAAAAACCTAATTCCATTTAGCCGAAAAGCAGCTCTACAGAAGACAATAGTGTCATTATTCAGTGCAATTGAGTCCATAATTTGTTCTCATTCATTTGTCAGCAAATGAAACCAGTTAAATTACAGAATAATATGAGTTTTTAAGTCTCAACTAAGCAAACAATAAGCAACATTATAGGATTTTTACATGCAGAAACTCATATTTTAGGCTAGAAATTACCAATGGCGATTGAAAATGTGCATTGTAAAAAATGAATAAATCTGTAATTTTACCGTTTATTATATTAACATAAGTATCATCTTTTGATATGATGTACTTTTAGAGAAAAATTCTGTGAAAAATCATGATTTTTCTCTAAAAGTACATCATATCAAAAGATGATAATTACGTTTTATTCTAATTAGGTTCCAATAAGCCCAAAAAGCAAAGAGAGAGAAAAAAAGGGCCTTAAGAGATTAAGGAAAAACTCACTTAAGTTTGGCATAATATTTCTTAAAGCAAGACTTGTCTGGAAAATGCTTCTAGATCATTTAGTGATTCATTTGTTCCCAAACCCCTCCTTAGCGCGAAGCTAATCTAAAAATGATTGGACCGATGACAGCCTGCTGCGATTGGTTGACACTGACAGCATACAGCGCGAGACAGAGTGAAATGCTCAGCAGCTAATCAACTATATAGAAGTAGTCACAGTGCATACACGCTTTATAGTGTAAGGCATGGATGTTGGCTGCTAGTGGGTGAATGTAAATACAGACGATGGACTTACAAATACCAACGACTAACTATTTTATTGAGCAAAAACTCCAAGAACTGGCGAGGAGATCAACACCAGTCTCCTAGCCGTCAAACTCTACCTGCCCATCTACCTTTTTTACACACACAAACACACACATTACCCTCTTCAGAAGAACTGGGGAGAACGCCAGGAGTCTCCTAGCCTCTAGCTTAAGATGGCCATAGCAACGACAAATGTCAGTTCTATGCCAAACACATTTACCATTAAGTCCGTAAACAAAGCGGCACGTGTTGCGTTTTCAACGTGGCTTTACACGCGATATGAGGATATAAAGAGTTAACCTGATACAGTACACGCGGTTACATAATACATAAATTGCAAGCTAGAGTAAACGAGGCAACAATTTTAATCGTACGTACTTACACTTGTGAAATGGAGGAAGAAGCTGATCCATGATGCTTCCTTTAACAAACGGTCTATGAAGTCTTCTTTGTAAGCATGTAGTTTCCAGAAGCACTGCACAAGGCTGGGCTATAATGCTGAGGTATTTTTGCAAAAATAACCTCAACCACTGACTCTTCACAGTTTCATCTTTGGGTAGAGTCTGTGTGTGTGTGCTTTTTTTCTGTGTTAGTGGGCGGGGCTGCAGGTTTCAAATCTCCCAGGTTTACGCGCACAACTACGTAAACTACTGGGTGGGGCTTGTGTTTCGTGGCCAAGTCATCCCGAAACACCTAATGACTAGTTATCAAGACGACTCATTTGAAGCACTACGAGTTGACTCTTTTATAGATGAATCAACAGTTTTAAACACTGTACACTTACAGATTTAAGCCTCAGCTGGATATTTCACTTCACTTAGAGCTGTGTTACACACTACATGGATGGTCATTTTCAAAAACCCATGATATGGGCTCTTTAAGAATTTTCAGATGTTTGGACTAAAAACAAGACAAAAACTAAATAAGAAAAGCATTTTATTTGCAGTGCAAGCATGATTTTTCCAGTGTTTAGTAAATCAGATGTTTATATATTGTTAAATCGGTTTTATCTGAAGGCTTCGCAGTGTTCAAATAATGAATCTCCATATGTGTTGACCTTGTTTTGAATGCTGTGATCCATTACAAAAAAAAAACTGCAACTCCAATTAGTCCAAATCTCAGAATAAAAGCTCAGCCTCGCTGGTTCTCCAAACATCTCCAAAGGTGTGCAGTTACTTTCAGCCGCGACCCGCAAAGAACGCAACTCATCTGTGAAATGAGCCTGTCAGTAAACAGTTTGGAAATTAGGCCGTTTTTACACTTGGTCACTTCACTTGATTTTTTTTTTCCTACTGATCGGAATGCTATCAAATCATGAAAAGACTAAGTTAAAAGGCCATATTTGAGACGTATGGAGATTTCCAATCACTCAGGACACAGAAGGTGTTGAGCAGATGGATTTATCTGCATCATGGAAATAAACTGTGTCTGTATCATTTGCATATGGAATTGTTGATGAGATGGAAATCAGATCTGTAGAGACTGGTTTTATATAGCGGTATGTTTAAATACTAGGGGTGTGATGAGATGCTTGCTTTACGAGATGAGATGACACATGAACTAAAATGGGACTTTTAAAATAGTGTTATTTTTTTAAGTAAGATCAGGTTGTGAAATATGTTTAAAGAAGTGATTGCCTTTTTATAGAGATTATATGCATGCGTTTATGCAAATTACTAACTTTGGGCATGGGCACTCATTTAGTTAATGCAATTTTTTTGTGTGCATGTGCTTGTTTATGTGCTTTATGGGGACATACATTTGTAAAATTGGTATGACGTATTAAAATGTAGAGTTTGAGGACAAATTAAGTGTGTGTGTGTGCGCAACCCAGCCTCATTCTGAAAATGTAACCCTATATACAGCCCAGGAGTTTTTTTTTTTTTTTTTTTTTTTTTAATTTTGCAGTTTTTGTTCTAGCGAATGCACCTGAGGCTGCTGTGTGTGTGCTTTTGAAGATCTCAAATTTCCCTCATGAGTGCTATTCTTGCCCGCTGTTCTTGTGTAAATCCACCAGAGCATGATACTGACTGACTGACTGATCCCCACCCACCCCACCAGTAAATCCACCAGAGGCCGCTATTGGCTGACTGACTGACTGACCGACCAATAACCCCCACCCACCCCACCAGTAAATCCATCAGAGGCTGCTTTTGACTGTGTCTTCCAAATATACAGTATTTTGGGCGCATATGTGACCAAAATTGTTGCAATTTCGAGCTCTGCACACACTGCGACCAATTTAGTTAATCCAGTTCACCTATAGTGCATGTCTTTGGACTTTGGGGGAAACCAGAGCACCTGAAGGAAACCCTCACCAACACGAGTAGAACATGCAAACTCCACAAAGAAAAGCCAACTGGCCCAGCCAGGACTCGAAACAGTGACCTTCTTGCTGTGAGGTGACAGTGCTAACCACTGAGCCACCATGCTGCCCTTTTACTGCTTACAGTACCCTTTAAATAAATGATCTTTTAAAATGGGTAGTTAAGTACACGTCTCCCATAGTCACGTTACTGTAAATGGCAAAATTGCTTCCTTGATGTGACTTTTGTATGTATACTTCACTAACAGGGCCTTTAGTGAGAGCTTTGGTTTCTCCAGTCGAGCCCTTCGGGGGTGCAAAAATGCCATTTGGAATTCGCCTGATGTCTATTAAAGTATAATAGAAAGTTCAAATCTAATAGAAAGTGAATAAATTATGAGCAGTGCACTAGTCTTCTCTCCCTCGGTGGTTATATTTCTCTCATAATCAGATCAGGCTGCAAGTCTCCACTGCGAGGAAGGAGCGTATCAAGAGACTCCTTTAACGTTTAATGGCTGAGGTATTGCAACATTCACCCGCTCTCCGCCATCAGTCACTCTGTGCGGCTTCTGTTCCTCATCTTTCCTCATATCCCTTTCAGTCTATTTCTTCTTTGACAGCCAGCAGCTCTTCACTTTCCCTCGACTCCATCATATGTCTTTCCGCTCTTGTGGCTGTGCTGGGCTGCTGCTGTAATTCGTGAATGTCCTGGAGTGTGTCGGACCTCATCCTCCACGGCGGCGTCCTGCCAGAGTTGGAGAATCAGGCCTGGGGGACGGGATGGCTCAAAGCTGCCATGCACCGATAGAAGAGCCGCTTGTGTGCTCCGATAGCGAATAAGAGCCACTTTGAAGCGTTCACATTGAATATACAGATTCAGGGGGAATCCAAAATGAGGGTCTTGATGTCTTTAGGCTGATTTTATAATGCTAGGTGAATGCATAGATCAGTTTAATGCTTTTTTTTTTTAGCCACATTGTACTATAAATGTCATAATTAATCTATATCTATACCTTTTTTTTTTTAAGTAAAGCAATGGTTTATTTTCATAAACACTGTAGAAGCAGGCCCGGATTGGCTAATCGGGAGGACCGGGAGAATTCCCGTTGGGCCGGTCTGTTTTTTGGCCGCGAGGGCCGGTGTCCCTAGCTCCAGAATCTGTTGCTCTCAGCAGTCACACTTTTTTTTTTTTTATGCTAAAACTCAGTTGTGTCCCAGCACCATAAACAGCTGTTGTGGTCCAGTGGTTAGCACGTTAGGTTAAGACACCGTGGACCCGGGTTCGATCCTCATTAAAGCAATTTATTGTTTTCATTTTTATTGTTAAGACATATAATACTGTTAGGGTTGTTAAACATTTGAAGTTCTAAAGCAACTGTTTTCTCAAAAAACAAGACGTGATAGTGTCATTAGAAACTGATTTGGAAACGACCTTATTTTAATATAGTCAGTCGTGAAATGAGGTGGGCCGGTCTGAAGCTTGAAACTCCAGGGCTGAAAAGGAGTCCCACTCCGGCCCTGTGTAGAAGTTAAAGTTTCTGACTCTTCTAAAGCATAAAAATACCATAATATGTTTGCAGATATTTAGGAAACATGCTAAATGAACACTCTTGTTTATCTCAAAAACAATGCTGAAGATATTCTGCTTTGAAAATGTGCATTATGTGCTGGAACGTCTGCCTTTGTTGTGATCATTTAACCAGCCCAATGTTAGTTTAGCCAATTATATTTTAGCCTCAGCCATTTTTTTTTTCCTTGGTGGAAAACAGAGTATTTCATTCATTCAATCAGCAAGGCTTTCTAAGCGTGCGTCCGTGACTGAAATGTGACCTCCGGTGGACAGTAGCAGCTTCCGAAATCATGCAGATTCAGAGTTTCACATGAGGTGGTTTTTAATTAGCAAATAATATCAATATTACGAACGTAAGCATTGTGTGTGCAGGTTACATTGTAACCCCTTATCCTAACAACAAGCTACGAGACGATATTTGCAGTGATAAGCAATTTGGCTGTTTGCACTATACAAAACACGACAGAAATTTAAATACAGCTATTCAGAAGCACAGAATAGTGCACTCACTGCACTTCAGCGAAGTGGTAAGGTTTATAATCAAATTAATACACATGAAACCTGTTTAACATTATTAAATGTACTTGCTGAATTACGGATATGTGTTGATTTAAGTCACAGTTTCAAATGGTTTATTTTATTTTTAAGATCAGAGGTTAACCAGCCTGGTCTCACGAGGAAACATAAGTGTTTTACGAATTGCTGTGAGATTGCATTGGGTAAACTGTCTGCTGCTGCTTTCAGTAATATTGCAATAAATGTCATGTAAAACGGCATTTAAACTCACATTATTAGCATTTAACACTAAAAAAAGCACATGAGGTGTACCTGAGGTGATCATTGTCAGTTTTCTGTTGTTCACCTGTGAGAAATTGAAGCCATTTCTAAAATATACATTTCAAATGTTGGTTGGTACAAGAACTCCTTTTAATAAGGAAAATATTCCTTCTATCGCATGCTACTGCTTTTATTTCGAACACGATTTAAATCAGCTTTTTGGCTCGACAGTCAGGCGTTCTCCTGTTGATTTTGTCAGTGTGGCAACCTGCGCTTGCATGTGTTTTGAATTTGGGGTGCAATACCTAGTTAACACACTGGGTGTCAAACTTGCATACTGCACCTTTAAGTTAATTTAAATGGTTTTGATGCAAGTGTTTTCTTCAAACAATACGTTTGCAACAAAATGGTTTGAATACTATAAACCTAGATAGATAGATAGGTAGATAGATAGATAGATAGATAGATAGATAGATAGATAGATAGATAGATAGATAGATAGATAGATAGATAGATAGATAGATAGTTTAAGCAAATTTGATGAACGTGATCATGCGTGTTGAATCTAAAGACTGCGCTGTCCTGCGTGTTGTTTGTGTGTGTGTGTGTGTGTGTGTGTGTGTGTGTGTGTGTGTGTGTGTGTGTGTGTGCGTGTGTGTGTGCGTGTATGTGTGCGTGTGTGTGTGCGTGTGTGTGTGCGTGTGTGCGTGTGTGCGTGTGTGCGTGTGTGTGTGTGTGTGTGTGTATGTTTGTGTGTGTGTGTGTGTGCGCGATGTGACCTGTGGGTGCCTTTGATGTACTGCTTAATGCTTATGGCCTTGTCGCTGCACCAGTGGCAACCAAATTAAGCACCGAAATGCATATGCTGATTCAGTGATCTTGCTTGTAAGAGACTTACTCTCAACTCACATCATTCAAAAGAAAAGATCCATATTGTCCCCCGATAATGTCAACAGACTAGACTATTTTACTGGCTGAATGTAAAGGAGGACTAAGCAAAATTGTTTCTACTTTATAAATAATGTTCTCAACTCACCGCAATGCAACACTTCAATGAGTACAATTGTTTGTAATCAAATAATGTATTGTTATTATTATTTTGCAATTTCCATATTTGCTGTGCCTGTATTTTGACATTTTTTTTGCAGTCCACTTAGAATCCAACATGGAAGCATTTTTTTCTTATTGGAATTGATTGTTTTGACATTCAAATGGGATAAACATGCCTGTGTTTTTATTTCTGTATTAAATATGGCTGGCAAGCCAGAATCTTGATGGTTTATTGTGGGCATGTTGCTTACATGAGGAAATCTGTGTTACAAGTTAAACAAAAATTCTAATAAACATTTATATTTTGAGTTTAAATAGTTTTTGTCTTGCGTTTACATAAATTTTACATTTGAAAATTACAGTTTCAGTCTTTTAAATGTGATTATCGCGATTAATTGCAAAAAAAATGGGTCCCACTTTATATTAAGTGGCCTTAACTAATATGTACTTACATAGGAATTAATAGTTTGTTACAATGTACATATTGTGTAAATACATGAATTTACTGTTTGCTTGTGCTTGATTAAATACATGTATGTAATTACATCTGTAATTAAATTTTGTAATTACATTTGTAAATACACTGTTGACCACCCCTTACACCTTAACCCACCCTAAAACCTACCCATGCCACCAAACCTGTCCACAACCCAACCTCTATCCCAACTCAAAAGCACCACAAGTGTTCTCAAATACATTATAAACACAGTAAGTACATTGTATTTATTTTTCTGATGTAAGCATAATAGTTAAGGACACGGAATATAAAGTGGGACCAAAAAATTTAATTAATTAGTTAATTTTTTATTTATCAATTGACAGCACTATATATATATATATATATATATATATATATATATATATATATATATATATATATATATATATATATATATATATATATAATATAGTTAATCACGACGATATACTGTAACACCAATATCTGAAGAGATGTATGTAGGACACGATCTCTTTTATTCACCCTTTGTCAGTGAGCTAAATCAGATGCCAAAAAAATCTGACCTTATTTCTCTCACATTGTTTTTGCTGTTTAGACACACGCAACAAGATCCAGACTGTGCCAGTTGTCTGTGAAAAAATCTGAAGCGGCTGACAGTGCAGCCTTTGTGGTTTAGATTGCAGAGAAGGGAGCGAGATCAGGGAACAATTGCTTTAAAATTGCAGTCATCTCTCCTGACTGTCCCACAAAGTTGGCAAAAAGGCTCGTATCTAGAGATCCAGACAATGCAAGTGAGTCATCAAATCTGTATTTGAGTATTCTCTGTCAGATGAAAAGCCGAAGGGATCCTGAATCACTCGCTGTAATGTTATTGTCATGCAAACTGTCCACTTATGAATTATTCTTTCAGAAAAACTACCTGGAAAACACAAGAGTTGGACGTCTGTAATGAGTTAAGAACTTTTGATTTCTGCTAATGATTTTTGTATTGATATTTATATGCAGCCTTGGGTCAATGCAATTAAGTATGATGAATGTGCATTGAATCCAAGTAGGCTCTGTTATTGTTTATGATGCTTAAATAATTTATCCTGTTCCACTTATGTCAGCTACACTGCAAATGCTTTTCTTACTTACATTTTTCGTCTTCTTTCTAGTCCAAATACAGTTGAAACCAGAAGTTTACATACACTGTATTAAAAGGCACGTAACTATTTAAAAATAAATAAATAAAAATAAGTCAGATGTTAATGTGACTAAACTTTTTCTCTTTTAGGTAAGTTAGGATTATCAAAGTAGTTTCTGTCATGCTTGATAGCTGAATAATGAGAGAGATATTTTTGAGAAATTTGAACTTTTCTTGAAAGTCAAGTTTACATACAATAAGATTATCATGCCTCTGAAAAAGCTCAGATGATGATGATGTCAAGGTTTTGGAAGTTTTTGATTGGCCAATTGACAACATTTGAGTTAATTGGAGGCACAACTGTAGAAAATGTTTTGAAAACCTCAAACACTTGTGTGCTTCCTTGTGTGACAACATGGGGAAATCGACAAGCCAGAATCATCAAAATAGCCAGATTACAATTTGCTAAATTACACTGGGAAACAGAATAATTTTTGGAGACATGTCCTGTGCTCTGATGGAATTGAATGGGATTGAACTGTTTGGCCATAATGACCAGTGTTATAATTGGAGGACAAAGGGGAAAGAGTACAAGCTTAGGAACACCATCCCAACTGTGAAGTATGGGGCGGCAGCATCATGTTGTGGAGCTGTTTTTCTGCAAGAGGGACTGGTCCACTTTACAGCATAGATGGCATCATGAAGAAAGAACATTTTGTGGAAATACTGAAGCAACATCTTAAGACATCAGCCAGGAAATTATAACTTGGCCACAAATGGGTCTTCCAAACAGACGATGACCCTAAGCATACTGACAAATTAGTTCAAATGTGCTTTAAGGACAACAGAGTGAATGTTTTATAGTGGCCATCACAAAGCCCTGAGCTTAATCCTATAGAAAATTTGTGGGCAGAGTTGAAAAAGCTTGTGCTAACAAGACAGCCAACAAATCTGACTCGGTTACACCAGTTCTATCAGGAGGAATGAGCCAAAACTCCTGCAAACTATTGTAGAAGGATACCCAAACATTTGATTAAGGTTTTACAGTTTAAAAGCAAAGCTAAAAAATACCAAGGAAATTGTCTAGAAATTAAAAAAAAAAATCTCAAAACTTTGAAAGTAACTTTTAGAAAAGCATAATCTTTAACCTTATTGATCTGGTTTGTGGTTGTCATTTTACAGGTAATTGCACCATTGTTTAACACCACATTGTGCTGCTCTTGGTAAATTGCATGGGTCATTATGGAAATGAGCAGCTGTTGTTTTTGTTGTGCATTGCTAATCGAAACACCTGTAGAGGTTTCAACTCCACACACAATTTATCTATTGTACTTCTATGCCACTCTGGTTTAAGACTGGCTCATACAGTGTGTTTTTTTATAATCTTAAATGATCATAGCACATAAGATTGCACAAATAGGACTCTCTGTTTTCATATAGGGACTAAATGACAATCAAGACATGCCAAACATAGAAGAAAACTCACCTAGAGATTGACGTCATTCATATTGACTAACCCACATTCTGAGAAGGTACCTCGAAGTAAACGTAAACAAATGATATGGGTAATTTTGCTCATAGTTTATATACTTCCTCAGGGTTATTTGAAGTTGTCGTGGTGATTGCGTTATCGGATTCAATGCTCCTATTGGTTCTTGCTTTGATGCTCATCACAGTTGACTCACTGCAGGAAAATGTCGGAAATCTTCTGACACTGTCAGAACTTCATCACAGGCTAAATTTGATTGGAACGGCCATTAAACTATCTGCTGACTTATGGGTCAAAAATATCCCAGGGACCATTTTAACAGCAGAAGAAAAGAAAACTTAATGTTTTTTCAATGTAGGCTCATTCTGAAAACGTAGCCCTTTATAAATTTCTGGAGATCACAAATAATGCACCAGAAGTACATATGGCTGCATTTCATCTTTAAAACCAACACTACGGGGCGGTATGACTGCTTTCCCCGTGTTACCAGTTTGTCCAGTAGCTCACCATGTATGTTGACGGACTTAAGCCACAGAGAGGAGTTGACCACGACGACAGGGTTCTAGTCCAGTGAAGAACGGTTCCAGAAATGGGTAAGACAAAAACAGAAGACAAAAAATGAAATAATTAAATGACAGGGTGAGATTGTGGTAAAATTGGTGCTTATGGTTGAGTTTAGGGAAGGAGGAGGGTGAATCGATTGGTCAGTCACAATGGCCTTTAGTGGATTTAAATGAGCAGCAGGCATGAATGGCACCCGCGAGAGAAATATAATATCTGAAAAAGAGTACACAGGGGCCTCTGGTGATTTAGCGAAAACAGAACTGCAAAAAAAATAAATAAATAAAATAGCCCCTGGGACATATTTGACGCTCTCCAGAAATGTACATATTGGTACAATTTCAGAATGAGCCAGCTTTTTTTTATCTTGAAGTTTGATGACTTTTCCTAAAATTTGCTCAACTTATATTCTAATTTTTTTATTTTTATATTATCAGGAAGGCTTTACTTAGGGCAAAACGGTTGTCCATTTCTGCACCACAAAAACTACAGGCGTACACATACACATCCCAGACCTATATTAAGAATCTGCTGCTTTTACTTTTCTGAATACAGTCTAAAAAAAGACCAACAATTGTTTTAAACTTACATGTGGCATTAGAAAATATACCCTTTACTTGGGTCAAAAACAGAAATGGGTAAGACAAAAACAGATGACAAATAAAATAAGTAAATAACAGGGTGAGAATGTAGTAAAATTGGTGCTTATGAAAACACTATTGGTTGAGTTTAGGGAAGGAGGAGGGTGGGTCAATCGATCGGTCAGTCAGTCACAACGGCCTTTGGTAGATTTAAATGAGAACAGCAGGCGTGAATGGCACCCGCGAGGGAAATTTGAAATCTGAAAATGCGTACACAGCAGCCTCTAGTGGTTTCGCAAAAACAACTGCAAAAAAACGTAGCCCCTGGGACATATTTGGCGCTCTCTCTAGAAATGTACATATTGGTACGTTTTCAGAATGAGCCTGCCTTTTTTATCTCAAGGTTGGGTGACTTTTCCTAAAACTGGCTCAACTTTTTTTTAATTTTTTTTTTTTTTTATCATTTTCTATATTTACATTATCAGGAAGGCTGTATTTTGGGAAAAACAGTTGTCCATTTCTGCACCACAAAAACTACTGGCGTACACATACACATCCCAAACACATATTAAGAATCTGCTGCTTTAAGTTTTCTGAATACTGTCTAAAAAAAAACAAAAATTTTTTGAAACATTTTGTCAAGTATTAGAAAATATACCCTTTACTTTAGTCGAAAACAAGTGTTGCTCACTGATTAGACACTGATGAAATCCTGCACGCTGATGAGGGTAAAACTAGACCAAGAGAGTTTGTGATGAAAATTGGTGGAGGTTGTTTCTTCATTCAAAATAGATTTGAGGATTAAAATTAAATTTAGCTGCCTTATTTCAGAGATTTAATGAAGGCTGCTCATTTTTAAACTGAAAGACAATTGATGTATGCAGAATTCTAGGACAACACAAGGGTTTAGTGGCTGTCAGTGAACCTGTAAAACCAGCGATCACAGATGACCACAGATTTTGGCCTAGGATTTGCTAAATTAGTCTCAGAAGACCAAAATGTGGCTATAATTGCACTGTGTTGAGCTAGTGATGGGTCGTTTTTGATGTTCATTATGAACAAATCTTTTATGTGACTCGCGAACAACGAGTCCACTCAGGGAGTGATTCATTCATTTGCACATTTTTGCAGGTCGAGGAAAAGATTAGTATCTTTTTTGAGTCCTCTGGTGGGTTTAAGTCGTTCGTTCATCACGTGAAAAACATAAGCCAATCATTTGCAGTCACAACTGGATGAAGATTTGATCTGTTCATGTCTCGAGTTCTTGCTTAGACTGATGAACGAACGGCTCTAAAACAAGAAGATTCAAAAGGTAAACTAATCATGGGTCCTTTCTGGCTTAGATTGTGTGCATTGGTCAAGCTTATACACTACCTGACAAAAGTTGTAATGTAATGTACCTGACAAAAGTTTTGTCTTCCATCCCAGTTGTAAAAGCAACAAATAATAACTTGACTTGATCATTTGGAAAAGTGCAGAAGGTCGATTTTTCAGATGAATCATCTGTTGAACTGTTCCATTTATCACAAATATTGCAGAAGACCCATTGGAACCCACACAGACCCAAGATTCTTAGAGAAATCATTCAAGTTTGGTGAAGGAAAAATCACGGTTTGGGGTTACATTCAGTATGGGGGCGTGCAAGAGATCTGTAGAGTGGATGGTGACATCAACAGCCTGAGGCATCAAGACATTTGTGCTGCCCGTTACATTGCAAACCACAGGAGAGGGCAAATTCTTTAGCAGGATAGCGCTTCTTCTCATACTTCAGACTCCACGTCAAAGTTACTGAAAGCAAAGAAGGTCAAGGTGCTCCAGGATTGGCCAGCCCAGTCACCAGACATGAGCATATCTGGGGTAAGATTGAAATTGAATCCAAAGCATCTTGATGAACTCTGGGAGTCCTGCAAGAACGCTTTCTTCGCCTTTCCAGATGACTTTATTGATAAGGGATTTGAGTCTTTGCAGAGATGTGTGGATGCAGTTCTCCAAGCTCATGGGAGTCAGACACAATATTAACTCTTTTTCCACTGCACCATGACTTTATATTCTATACCGAACACTATTTATGACAAAACATGTCTATGTAAAGTTAGACCTTACTGTCCTAATTAAATAATTAAAAACCAAGGCATGATCATATTTGATTTTGGTAAAAGAAGCATAATCTAGAGGCCTTTGCCTTCATATAAGCCACTTCTAATACCAAATGATCGACTAGAAGTCAAGTTAATATTTGTTGTTGCTAAAACTAGAATAGGCGACAAGACTTTTGTCAGGTAGTGTATAGGACTGTCAGTGTTACGTGAAAAAATAACTATGAATGATTATTCTCTCTTTCTTATTCCATTCTAGTTATGATTTGGTTGGAGTGTGATGAGCATTTGGGCTAGTTTTAAATGAGTGTTGAAGCAGCTCATAACATTCATTTGTTCATTCATTTTTGTTCGGCTTACTTTATTTATTGGGTCACCACAGCAGAATAAACTGTCAACTTATCCAGCATATGTTTTATGCAGCGACTGCCCTACCAGCTGCAACCCATTACTGGGAAACACCCATACACTCTCACATTCACAGTCATACACCCAGAGGAAACCCCTGCAAACACAGGGAGAACATGCAAACTCCACACAGAAATGCCAAGGGCCCAGCCTTGTCTTGAACCAGTGACATTCTTGCAGTGCTAACCAATGAGCCACCATGCTGCTGCAACTCATAACATTTTACAAAATTTTTTAATAACTTCCATTTTTTTTTTGTAAAATGTAACACCCCCCCCCCCCCCCCCTTTTTTTTTTTTTTCAGAATCCTGTTTGGTGTTGCAAGTGGCACACAAATTACATGCTTCGCCTTTAGTTTTTGAGATGGGATGCACGAAAATTGAATAGTACAAGAGACTGAGAGCTGGAGGAAAAAAAGTCTGAAAATAATTCTGTCAAAATATGAATGAAATAAAGCATTTGCATCCAGCCAGGAAACCTGTTATTCACAGCACTGCAATTACAATCATCTTTCATCTGGGGGAGAGGGAAAAAATGTGACAAAAGGAAGGCAAAGTTAATCTATAAATATTCTTTCAATGTGGTTTTGCGTGTGGATGCAAACAGTTCATTTACACAATGCCTTTAATTAAGCATCGTAATCAAACTGCAATCAGAGGAAAACCATTCAAGTTGATTCTAGAAGTTGCTTTTAAAGCTTTAATAAACAGAACGATGAATTAAAATATGTTACTGATTGAGAGTTTGATGGTGGTTTATGATCAAAGTCTTTAAATTATAATATATATATATATATATATATATCTGTTGATTTCTATATATATATAGTGTGTATGTATGTATATGTATGTGTATGTGTATGTGTGTGTATATATATATATATATATATATATATATATATATATATATATATATATATATATATATATATATATATATATATGTATATGTGTGTGTGTGTGTGTGTGTGTGTGTGTATATATATATATATATATATATATATATGTGTGTGTGTGTGTATATATATATATATGTGTGTGTGTGTGTGTGTGTGTGTGTATATCTGTTGATTTCTTACCTTAGAGCTTGTGTGCTTTCATTTTCTCTCTTTCACTCGTGGTTCATGTACGCAATGAGAGAAAAGGACATTGTGCATATAATAACTAAAAAAGTATAGGCTACTATAGGATAACAATTTTTTCATTCTTTTGCAAACGTTTTATAAGCTTTAAAATGAAACTCTAAGGGCCCTATTATACACCCGGCGCAAGGCGCGACACAATAGTTGTTTGCAGAGTTTCAGATGTTTTGTGCCACGCTGTTTAAATAGCAAATGCATTTGTGGTCATATGTGCCCCCATAGGCTTTCTGGTCTAAAAAAGGAGGCGTGTTGAGGCGCATTGCTGGTGCGTTGCTATTTTGGGAAACTATGATAGATTGTTGAATAGACCAGAACAAAGCCTGTCTATAGTCCAGCGCAGAGCGCGTTAGTTATGCGCCTTGCTTTTACACATTGCTTAATACAGATAAGATTTAAAGCAATACGCAAATATCTTTACAAATGAAAAAGAATTTAAATATTAAGGATATATAAAGGATATAATAAGGATATATATATAGGATATGCATATAAAGGATTAAAATATTACAAAACATATTATTTTAATATAAATATAAAAACCATACTTTCTCTACCTCATCTCGAGAGGTTTTTTCAGTTTATTCATAACACTTTGCTTTTGTATAAAGTTATTATTATTAGCTGTAGTATTTATTGTAAACATATTTTGTTATGTTACTTGTCATGTTATTTGTTTTATTAAAAACAAGCTTAGGTTTGCCAACCTGTCAGGTTTCAGACCATATGGCGCATAGAATGTGTATCTAGATATAACTTATTTTTTTTAACACACTTTGTTATTATTGTTCATTTATTTGTTTGCTGGAAATTAAAACTGAATTTAAAAATATTTCTGAACCAAATATTTGCGCTTAACAAACAAAATTAATTATTTATTGGGTAATGGATATCTGTGCGTACAACACGTTTCCCTATCCACGTGAAAGCGAAAGCAAATAATGAGGAGGCTCATTCTTTCATTCTAGCTCTGTAGATGCTCTGTGTGACTGTTTTCTTGCTAGTAAAATGCTCAGTAAAATGCTCAGTTTACATGTCCGTCATGTAAATAGCAAATGTGCCATGACGCAACGCAACTGACTCTTAAAGGGAATGTGTGATGAGACTCTGATTGGTTTATACTCAAAACACACCTATAACTCATTAAGAGAATAAGCTCAACCCTGTTAGACCATGCGCCACAGCGCAAAGCGAATTTTTCCGTCCTTAAATTAGCAAACGTGGATTCCGACATGCCCTTAATGCTTTTGAGCCCTGCGCTTTGTACTTTGCACATGGATCATCAAAATAGGGCCCTCAATTTGCTGCAGAGTTATCGTTCTGCAAAAATCAAGAAAATTTTTGAATATGTCTAAATGTAGATTAAAAAATTATATATTTTATAAGAACTATTATAACTATAATTTTCCAAATGGAAAAGGTTGGTTGTATACCAAATCATCACAACTATAGCCTATTTGTTGTGTTTATGAGTGGTGCCGGTGCCGATCTGAAGAAGAAAAAAAACCCATGTTCTGACTTGTGGTTGGCTTGGTTTCAAAGCAGTGCACCTTTCAGAAGGTTTTGCTCGGTAGCTTCTTGTTTTTGACGCGGATTCAGGCAATCAGCATCAGCACTGATTTGGTATCGACTTGTTTGTGTCAAACTGTGACCCACAGTATGCTTTTAGTTTGCTTCTTTGGCAAAATACGTTTGTAGGCAAGTGCAGTTGCACGTGTTACCATCCTGCAAGTTAACAGTTAATCAGTATGAGCATCCCTAGTCCATGTTTGTGTGTGTATATGTATCACTCGAGTGTCATTTCAGCCACGTATTGCTGATCTCACAACATTTTCCTTGATAAATGCGAATGTTTATTTAAGTTTGAGCGTTTCATCAAATTATGTAGATATCACGAACGCTACGTTGGCGGTTCAACAATGCAAGATGATTCATATGTGAAAACACTGCCAGCTGACACGGACTGTACTGCTGGAGTTTGTGGGCTGCGTATTTAAATAATGTTTATGAATCAAATCACATTCTGTTTGTCGGACTGATATAATACAGTAAAAAAGAAATAAATTTAATTTACAATAAATGTTTTCTATTTGGATCTGTATGTGACCATGGACTACAAAACCCTATGTTGCATGGGTATATTTTAGGGTATAAACATATGAAATCAGACTTAATAGCCCCCCTGAATTTGTAGCCCCCTGTATATTTGTACAGATATTCAACACATTTCTAAACATAGTAGTATTAAAAACTCATTCAGATTTATTTTATCTTTGTCATGACAGTAAATAATATTTGACTAGATATATTTTTCAAGATACTAGGATTCAGCTTAAAGTAATTCAGTTTAAAGGCTTGAAGGATTCGGATTTCTGCTTTCCAATCCGTCTCATCATGGACCAACGTTTATCCTTTTCTCATCATCTTGTTTCTCATGATTTTTTTAATTTTAATTAAATATAATTATTTGATCATTTGAATGAGTATTTAACTGTAAATTGATTTTAATTAATGAATAAGTTAACACATTGCTTAATATAAGAATGTTCAGTGCATTTGCCTTTCTTTTTATAACTAATTTCAGAAGCCACCAAACTAGGTCAGAGGTGACGGATACCTTGCGTGGAACTGAGGGCTGAGGACTGGAATCAACTGTTTCTATTGTTATTTCTAGTAGTTCATACTATCTAAAATGTCTAAAGTGATTTTGCTATTTTTACGGTTAATTATTTTAAAGTGATTTTACTTTTATTCAAGATAGACTTTGTATAGTAAGAATATAACTGCCTGAATGTAGATTTCAGGTTTTCCGTTTTTTAACCAGTTTTGATAAAGACGGCTGAGAGTACACTCAGCTTTATATAAGAAACAGATTATACTTTAAGTGTGTGTGTTCTATTTGATTGTTGATCCGTTTCACAGGTCTGGAGTCAGCTCTAATCAGTCTAAGGGTGCTTTCACACCTGTGAATCGATTCAGTTGTTTCGAAACAGAGATTACAATTGTTACATTGTTGCTATTTGCTCTTGGAGCGGTTCGCTTTCACACTGCAAAGTTTCTAAACGGACCAAAAGAGCTAAAACAAGTCACGTGCGAGTAAACTCTCCTTACATTGGTCAGACTGTCAGGGTTTATTTTGCAGTGTCCCGCCAAGCTGTCAGGAGAGGTGGTGGTTTGGTGGTGATTGACAGGGTGCGCGCGCGCGACATGTCTGAGGAGGAGAGACGCGGTGGGGAGGGGTGAGAAGGGTGCGCGACGATGCCTATTTGAGGGAGGTAGACGCCAGATTACCGGGAGATCATCACTCGTTTGCGGGCATCCGGAGACTCGCGAAACTTCTCACCCTACTCATAACTCTCTCTTCATATAGCTGTAAGCCTATTACATATGCATAAAACACTGTGATATAACCGCGCTCGGATTGGATCGCTTTCTCACTGCAATCGAACCGCTCCAGGGTTCGTTTCACTCGAGCCGAGACCACCTCATTCAAGCGATCTCGGAGCGATTACTTTGGCGCGGAACAGAGCGAGATTGCCCTGTTCACATATGCCAATCGAACCGCGCTAACTGGGCAAACGAGATACGTTCTGAAACAAAAGTGTAGGTGTGAAAGCACCCTAAGGTATGTCTGACGTTTATGCTTAAGATATAGTTCAGAATATACACACAAACCCCACGTGGAAATTTTCCTAGTTTATCTGTGTTTTAACCAATCAGGTTAGAACACCTATATGTATGACGCAGTTAATGACGTTATGTGAGAGTATAATTGTTATTGATTGGTGATTGTAAGCAGAGCAGCCTAGGAACTCATTGCGAGTGTTGAAGCTGGCTTCTGCTGATTGCAAACTATCTGCAGTAAACTTTATATATTTATTCATTTAAATCTCTGACTCTGGCTCTTCTTCGTCTACCAGACTGGTCATTCTTTGGGTTAAACTGTATACCAGCCCTACAGGCTTAACTAGGGTTAAGAGTTAAGCTAGGGTAAGAGGTGTGAGAGATATTGCCGTCGGTCACTGATTGTGTCAGGAATATTAAAACAAAACCAACTTAGCTCCACTCCTTTAGCGCCCCCACAGAGGTTGATCCACGCTGGCATTTCTCCTTTTGAGTTTTTGGTTTTGAAATGGGAAAACTATTCCACCATCCCATCCAAACTTTTAGGATACGGAGTGTCAGATTTGCACAATCCATAAGCACAACACTATGGCCTGTTTCCCTCCCTCAAAAGCTTGACAGATCTTGACAGAGCCACTACGGTTGCTAAGCCACGATTGGTGGGTGGCGGGTTTTGGGTGTGGCTTAGCGAAGGCTCAATTGTGGGAAAAATGATCGATGAAAGGTATATGAAAAACCCAAGCTGCAACCTCCTGCTCTCCCTCAGGAAGCCAATACGCTAGTCCTGGCTCCATATGGAGCAAATTTCTATTGAGCCCACTGTTAGAATGGCCAACTTTACAGGAAAAAAAGCTGTTTACAGCCTGGTACAAAGAATGATTATGGTGCATATAGCTAATATTACACTTCATGACAACTATGAGGGGGGTGATTTTCTTTTATAACTCATCCTTTTCCTTTATATTAGGTTATATTGAGTTTGCATAATTAAGGGCGTGGCCACTTGATTGACAGCTAGGTCTCACTGGTCGCCGTCACTTCACCTCAGCTGTTAGCGAACTCGGCAGCTGCTGAACTCTGCATATACAACGTATTTTCGTTTTGTTTTATGTGGCTTTACACAGTCAGTTTTTCTTTTGGAATTATTTCTTACACTTATCAGATGATATGGCATGCTGTGTGCACTTAATTGTGATCACAAACCATTCACATGGCCTCTGTTTCCCAGGTGATTGAAATTTTATACTTGTATTTCATCTCTATCAATGTATTTGTTTTATTTAAGATTATTTATCATTTTCTTAGACCTTTAAGGCACTCCAGAATCTGACAGATTGATTAGCTGTAGGCTCTAGAACAGTCATCCGAAGTGTTGTCATACAATGTCATGCCTGGATTTGATCAATAGTCTTGCATTTATTAACACAGACTATATTTGAAGTGTTTGGAAGTAATTTGCGTTTTCCTCCTGTAGAAAAATGTCACAAGACCAATGCCTAGTGGCTCAATGTGTTACAGCAGTGTTTTTAAAAGACTAAATACTTTATTGATGTAGTTTACAACCAAGCACATGTGGTCAGAACACAAACAAATCGCAGGTAATGAAGCATTAAGCATTTCTTCCATAGAAAAGCCTGTCTAATCAAAATGCCAGAAGGTGTCTAGCTCTGCCCATGCTATACCTCTTTGCCCTTGTTCGGTATCCCCCGTTTGGTGTGATGACGAAAAAACAAAATGGCGACGGTTGGCCATGCCTATTAGTAGCTTTTTTTTGAGTTCTTCAGAAACCTATGAATGACATCACGGATACTACGTCCATATCTTTTACAGTCTATGGATAAATCGCTGTGAGTTTGAAATTTTAACTGCAGGCCAACAACACCTGAGAATTGAGCGTAGATGACTTTGACAAACAGACTTTGACAGAGTTTGCATAATGTAAAAACAGAATGTGTTGGAGAGTTGAGAACCCCTATGCCGGATTCAGTGACTGGGACACATCTCTCCTGCATCTCCCTCAGTTTGGGATGTTGTGAAAGCTCTATCGGCTCTCTAAATGTGTGCATGCTGATAGCCATCACATGCGCTTGATATAATTATTATACATATTATATTCAGTTTGATCGGCATCTTATATCAACAACAAGACATGGCAAGCAACGCTTTGACAATACCAAATAATTATAGTAGATTACAAACAACCCCACAAGTTGTTTAGCAGGTGTGCATGGCTGCTATTATCTTTACACATGTAATATTTTTTCCAGAGGCGATTTAACTAAATTTAATATGTCACCAGATTCATTGAATTAGATTAAATCCTGTCTATCAAATCGATCACAATCAGTCAGAATTGAAGATTATCACTCTCCTCCGCTGTCCACGGGTGGACTTCAAGGTTCCATTTTGGGACCTTTGTTATTTTCGCTCTACATAAGCGACCTTCCTTTAATCTGTCCAAATGTTATGATGCAGATGTATGCAGATGATACAGTTATTTATACACATAGTAAAAACACAACTCCAGTAGCAGATAAACTTACACAAGCTGTGGCTCATGTCTCAGAATGTTCAAACCAGTCCTGTTTAAAACTGAATGTAGAAAGAAATAGGACTTATTATAACTCCAGAATAATTGTTTTTTTAGGAAACACTGAAAATTTTCAGAAACATTATCTTAAAGGAATGGCAGGGCAAAATAAATTGACTTCAACTGTATGTTTATCTTTCCCAGAGATGGGTTGCAGCCGGAAGGGCGTCTGCTGCGTAAAAACTTGCTGGATAAGTTGGTGGTTCATTCCGCTGTGGCGGCCCCGGACTAATAAAGGGACTAAGCTGACAAGAAAATGAATGTATGTTTATCTGTTAAAGTGTACAGGATGTCCCTTGATGTACTTGAATGTTACAAATAAGTTATCCTACACCAGTACAACTTTACTTGTCAAATAAATTAACAAGGGCGATTATTTTGAGCTTAAGTTAATTAATTATCTTGTTTATGAAGACTGCAGAGTGATGCATGAAAAAAAATGACTTTGAATAATTTTTAAAGTATTTTGTGATATTTATGTTAAAGTTTGCTCCCAAAAGTATGTGGCCCCTGCCCCCAAACGAAAACCCGAACGATACCCAACGCTATTCATAGGACTCGACACTTACAAACAAATGCTCCATCGGGCTCGCGTGGCTCTCGGCCCCGCCGACACTCGTCAGCGCTACCAAGCCAACCAATCAAGAAGCTTGTACTTTGTGTCGTTGCCAAGTGTACTTACATTTTTTGAGAAGCGTGCGTCAGCCATGGAGAGCTTAGTCCCTTTATTAATCAGGGGTCGCCACAGCGGAATAAACTGCCAATTTATCCATCATATGTTTTTATGCAACTGATGCCCTTCCTGCTGCAACTCAGTAATGGAAATCACCCATACACTCTCATTCACACACACACACACTACAGACAATTTTGCTTACCCAATTCACCTATAGCGCATGTCTTTGGATCGTGGGGCACCCGGAAGAAACCCATGCCAACACGAGGAGAACATTCAAAATCCACACAGAAACTGACCCAGATACAGCTCGAATCAGCGATCTTCTTGCTGTGAGGCGATAGCGTTACCCACTGCACCACCGCACCGCCCGTCAACAGCCCAATCAACTGTGAATATATTGTTTAAAAGTTCTGTCTCATTTGAGCCATGTATAGTAGTAGATCCCATGACATCCACCTTGATGAATGGATGTTTGTTTGAGTGAAAGAGTTCCGTCAAATGATGCAAATTCAGTGTCATGTTGGCGATTCAAAAAGGCAAGATGATTCAACACTGCCTGCTGAGACAGACTGTTGCACACTTCCATGTTCCCTTGTCACCTTCCTTCTCTTTTTTCCCCCTCTCCTCTAAAGCAGAATCCACCAGACGTGCACCTTCTCAAATTGACAGGTTTTGGCTGGAAATCGCAGGAACACTATTTGTCCGATTCTGACACAAAGTGCTCTTTTGCTTGTCACTGGGGAGCTCATTGGGCGAGCAGCCGTGAAAACCTGCCTGCTTAGCCAGAAAAAAAAGGTCAAATTCAGCTAATTCTATAGTCAGACTAATTTGAGCATGTTTTTTTTTTTTCTCTTTCTCTCATTCGGCTGTGAGCTTTCTGTGGGCAGATTGTCGTCAGCACAGTTTCCCACTGAGAGATTTCCTGAGGGTCATACTGTAATTGTCAAAAACTGTAAGGATAGCGAGGGAAACACTGCAGCACTGTTGTGAGCATCTAAAAGCAGATTCTGTGGATCCATATGAGAAGGTTTATAGAGCTGCTGGCCATTTAGCAAACCATTATAGGATTTTAAAGGCGACTTATTATGTAAAAATCACTTTTATACGGGGTTTAAACATGGTTGTGTGGCAGCAGCATGTTAATATAGCCAGTCTATAAAATTAAACCTGGTAAGCCTGATTCTTATGATCACACTTGATAAAAACTTTTGATCAACATTTTCCTTTTGTATGTATCATCAGAAGGAGGAAATCCCCACCCATTAATGACCATCTCTCTCTCATTAGCATAGACAGCCCTAAGTGAGAAGTAGCCATCCGCCGTTAGAGTTTAGACCTGCCAAGGATGATGTCAGCAACTAAGAGGATTATATATGTGGAGTTTTAAGAAGCACAAATGAACAGTGTAGTCACTGTAGTCTTCTTCTAAAACATGACTTTTGACATTTTCAGTTTTTCACAGATTTCACAGAAAATGTACTTTTTTTTGGTGAAGGTGCATTGAATTGATCAACTGTTTCAGTTGTTTTCAATTAAAGGCTGTTTCTTTTAAACTTTATATCCAAGAATACACTGTGTTTTGTCGTTCCAAAAAAACTATGAAGCAGACTGTCATTGATAATATTTTTTTTTTTTTTTGAGCATCAAATTAAAATTTTACAATGATTTCTGAAGGGTCTTGTGGAAGTTCTGCTTAGCCTTGAAGCAGTGCATTACATTTTAAGATATATTAACACATTTACATTCATTTAAATTGTAGTCATATTTAAAAGTTTTGCTGTTTATATTATATATTCTTGATTTAATATGCCAATGGTTTTTATTTGTAATTTAACAACAACAACAACAATATTAATAATAATAATAATACTACTACTAAAAATAATAATATTATCATCACTAATATTATATTTTATTGATTGATTGACGATAATAATAAAATAATAATAATAATAATAATAATAATAATAATAATAATAATAATAATTATTATTATTATTATTATTATTTGTATTGATGATGATTATGATAATAATAATTATCATCATCAACATCATTAATAAAAATAATACTAAGAAGTATTAATCTTATTTATTTTTATTATTATTAATAATAAGAAGAATATTGTCACTACTATTATTTTTTATTTATGATTATGGTAATAATATTGTTAATATTGATTATGATGATATATAAATAATGGTAAAAATTATTATAATATTAAAACTACTACTACTACTACTACTACTACTAATAATAATAATAATAACAATAATAATACTAATAATAACAATTGTTATTATTAATGTTATTATTATGTATTTATTTTTTATTGATGATAATAATAATAATAATAATAATAATAATAATAATGTATTAGTGTTATTATTATCATTATTATTATTATTATTAATATTGATTATGATGATATGAATAATAATGATAATAAAAATAATAATAATAAGTATTGTTGTTATTATTATCATCATCATCAATCTTAATATTAATAATAATAATACACATTATTATTATAACATAAATTTTATTATTATTATTTATATAATAATAATAATAATAATAATAATAATAATAATGTTAATAATAATACTGTCATCATCATCATCATCATCATCATCATCATCATCATCATCATAACATTTGTTGTTGTTGTCATTATTATAATAACTATTCATAATAATTACAATAATAATAATAATAATAATATTGCTGCTGTTGTTGTTGTTGTTGTTACTAATATTATTGGTGTTTTTTTAATTATTATTATTATTATCATGTAGTTGTATGTTTTTTTTTTGTATAATGCCTTATATATTAACTTTCTCAAAGTACCAATGTATACTCATTCAAGAAAGCTCAACAAACGTACAATACGCTTCAACAAATAAAAGCAACATTAAATGAGTAATCAAATAGAAAATGCTGCCTTAAATATTGCAGCCTTGTTAAGCATAAGAATTCTTAAAAATAAAAAAAACATGAAAAAATAAAAAAACAAAAACAAATGTGAAACAACTGAATGGTTGCATGTTATACATAAAATTAACAAAATCATAATATGTTCTAGGTATTTTAAAACGCACCAGATGCAAACCTAATTGATCATTCAGATTAATTTACTACAAATCTTTGACCTTTGCAGAGTTTTTAAGATCTGCAAAACTAACATCCCAGAGTCTGTCCTTGATCATAATAAGCACTTCATTTTTTTCTCCATTCATATTTGATAGAACATTTTAAAAGAGACAATTCTTCATCTTTTATAATGGATCATGCTGCATTGATATTATGTTTCCAGATGTTTTATTAAAAGCCTAATTTGCTCTCATAGAGAAACGTTCTGCATAAAACCCAACAGAATTAACATCTAAAAACTACTTCTCATCTTGGTGTTGTGTGTTTTGTTAGAGGACATGCTAACATTTTAGCCACTTCCAAAAATGTAGAAAAAAGAAAAAACATTTGTACATAATAAACTGAACATAAGGTACGTCTGATTTCTTGTTTCAAGTGGTTTATTAAAAGGGTGGTCCACTAAGGTGTCTTATTTAAATCTTTAGTTGATGTGTATTGTAGCTGTGTGAACATAAACAGCATCTCTGAATATACAGTAATACACTCAATGCAAAGAGAGACATTGACTTTTACAGAGTTAGCTTTGCAAAGCCTACAGCGAACAAAGTTTAAGGACTACAAAAAAATACATCCAGGTTAATGAAGTCATAAACCCTTTAGGTTATACACATTCAACCAACAGAGCAATGAAGCATGGTCATAGGTGCTGTAATGTTATAGCAGAGAAAGCTAAAATGCCGACCAAACACTGCTCTTTCCACAGAGCTTCTTCTGTTTCTGTATTTGGGCTTCCATAGGACACGACTCAAAGAGAAAAGTCCTTGCAGTTTAATTTGAAATATGTTCCAGAGAATTATAAAATAGAAATAGCTCTAGTATTTTACAAAGGAAAGCTTTTAGAATCTCTCCCTATTCAGTGCTGGATTTGGCTGAAAACTCCTCAAAGTATCAGCTATAACCATAATAGAAGAAGCTGTGGATTGTGAGCCACAACCTGTAAGTGTTTTTATTTGTTAAAATTGATCTATTACATGCATAGTGTTAACGGTATGTGGATGTAAACAAGAATGTCAATGATGGCAAATGCTGTTTGACAGTGTTAACAATTTAATTAAGATTCATATTCAGCAGTCAAACCGCTGTAAACACCCACAATCTTCACCAGCGCTGTGTCTCTCTGTGCCGCCACATTCCCTGCGTATACACCTCAAATAATGAAATCGCAAAAGATAAGTGAACGTTTCATATTATTTACACATGCTTATAACCGGAATATATGTGAAAGACACTTGTTAGATTGTATTTTAGAGAGCAGGCGTGAGGTTCAGCTGTGTCCTCTTCATTTTCTGTTTGCTTCAGGCTCAAACTAATACAGCTACACTGACTGACAGTATTTACACAGCGGCAAAGCACATCCTAGTAGAGGCGAGTCGCTTCCTGGTGACGTGAAGCCAATCTGCGAATCACAGCACATTGTGTTAGCTGACCAATCAGAGCCTCTTGAGTGTGAGGAACTAAAAAACATGCTAGTTGTTTTCATGTTAGCTGAATAACTGTATATAATCAAAGTAATATTTATAAACATATAATTTTTATTTATTTTTATTTTTTTAAATAAAGCATGGGCACGTGTTGCTTTGCATCTTCTTAACACAACCAAGCCTTAAAAATACACTCTGGACCACCCCTTTAAGCTGCAGACAGAAATCTCATGTCACTTGTTGCAGGATAAGCCAGTAAAAAGTGACTGAAATGTCAGGGCTGAGGATCTGTGTTGTAATGCTGGGTAAATGGTAGACTGCAGTGCAGTCTTTGACACGTAAAAAGCTTTGGGAAAAGGGCATTATGGGTGACTGCAGCAGTGACAGGAGCCACTGAAAACAGCAGTGAGGATTTTGTGGATGTGCACCTGTGAGAAGACTTTTATAGTGTGTGCAAAAACTGATGATCCCGCTTCAGTTACTGACCACAGGCATCAGCCATGTTTCTGTCTGGAGCTGAGAAAAAACCTTTAAGGAAATTGGAATGTAGCATTCATAATTTGAGACTATGTGACATGATTTGCTACACAAGGTAGGAATTATTATACATGTTTATACAAACACACACCGGCCACATTATTAGGTACACCTTACTAGTAGCAGGTTGGACCCGCTTTTGCCTTTAGAACTGCCTTAATCCTTTATGGCATAGATTCAACAGGGTACTGGCAATATTCCTCAAAGAATTTGGTCCATACTGACATGATAGCATCACACAGTTGCTGCAGATTTGTCGGCTGCACATCCATGATGTGAATCTCCCATTCATCACATCCAAAAGGTGCTCTATTGGATTGAGTTCTGCTGACTGTGGAGGCCATTTGAGTATGGTGAACTCATTATCATGTTCAAGAAAGTGATTCACACTTTGACGTTGCGTATTCTGCTTGAAGAAGCCATCAGAAGATGGGTACAGTGTGGTTACAAAGGGATGGACATGGTCAGCAACAATACTCAGGTAGGCTGTGGCGTTGACATGGTGCTCAATTGGTACTAATGAGCCCAAAATGTGCCAAGAAAATATCCCTCACACCATTACACCACCACCACCAGCCCGAACTGTTGATATAAGACAGCATAGTTCCATGCTGTCATGTTGTTGATGCCAAATTCTGACCCTACCATCCGAATGTCGAAGCAGAAATCGAGACTCATCAGACCAAGAAACGATTGTCCAATTTTGTTGAGCCTGTGCGAATTGTAGCCTCAGTTTCCTGTTCTTAGCTGAGAGAAGTGGCACCCTGTGTCGTCTTCTGCTGCTGTGTCCTATCTGCCTCAAGGTTCAACATGGTGTGCATATGTCAGTTGTAACAAGTGGTTGAGTTACTGTTGCCTTTCTATCAGCTCCAACCAGTCTGGCCATTCTCCTCTAGCATCAAAGGCATTTCCACCCACATAACTGCCGCTCACTGGATATGTTATCTTTCTTAGACCATTCTCTGTAAACCCTAGAGATGGTTGCGCGTGGAAATCCCAGTAGATCAGCAGTTTCTGAAATACTCAAACCAGCCTGTCTGGCACCAACAATCATGCCACTGTTAAAGTCACTTAAACCACCTTTCTTCCCCATTCTGATGCTCGGTTGAACTGCAGCGGATCGTATCAACACCACATAAATATGTAAAATACACACATATATTAAGTCACAACAAACTTTTTTGTTTTGGATGTGATTATGTTTGCCAAGCTCTAAAAAATATATTTAATTGCACATAAACCACACAAAAACTGCTGCAAAATAGTTTTAGTATCAACAAGAAATTTTATAAGTACATATTATTTGTCTGATATTTATAAGAATAATATAATTTGACAATTAACAGAAGCACTATTCCAGTGAATGGAATTGGTTTTTAAATTCTGGCAGATTTATAACTCACGACTGATTCAATATTTCAGAATGAGAAAAAAAAGACGCTCTTGGAAAACGTGCCGGACACTGCTGTTGTGTTTAATTTAGTGTAAATTAATCAAAAGAGCTTGTGAGATTCTGCATCAGCATGTGATTGTAACTGATGTTCATCCTCCATTTAATGAGTAAATATTGTTTTACAAGAACGTTCGTTATGAGCTAAATTCGAACAGATTGAGATATTTTTTTTAATTCTTCCTGGAGAAAAATCCACAAGAGGAGCCGATTACACGTCATTTTAAAAGCTGTTGCAATTACACAAGTTTCCCTTCAGGACAGCTTTTTTTTTTCCTGCCGAGATTTCTCTCGATGTCAATTAAAGGAGGGGAGAGCTGTCAGACGAGAGTTTGGGAGGCGGATAATTGCGTTCTGACGTGGATTCAGCAAGTTCTGGCCTCTATTAAACCTGATATCAGATAATGGCATGATAAACGAGCGCTGATTCGATTTAGCCACGATGCGTTCCGGCAGAAATGCTCTATTTTGATTTAGCCTCAGAACTATTGTATCCATCTCTGTGCCTTTTAGTCATATAAGACTGTACTTCATAAACACAATAGATTTGATAAGCGTAATTGGAAATCGCACGCTTGGATGCATGGAGAGACTGCGTTTTGCATGCTGATATAATTCATCCTTTTTTTTTCCTCTAAGCTGCTATATATTTCTTTTTCTTCATGAAAACACAAAATGGAACTGATTGGTGATGTTTGAAAGCTATTATGTATTACAGTGTGCAGAATAACTACACCGAGTGGCATATCTCACATATTTAGGTCATGGCTGCTCGTTGACTGTGAGCTAAATTTGATTTAAAAGGTTTCTATGAGATGCCAAATGTACGGAGATCCGGAAGGGACGTGATGGGGGAGAAAAAAAAATGGGTGAAAGAAAAAAACCAAAAACAAATGATAGTTAAACATTTTTAAAAGTTTTTGCGTTCCCTCTCAAAGATGTTTCAAGTTCCCTCACAAAACTGTAGTTCGACAAACACTTCACTTCATGCATGACAAACATTCACTTTATCAGCATGAATCAGTGAATGCGTTAGCGCTGACTGATGAACGCGCTCCGTATGATGAACTGATCCCAGATCAGCTTCTGTACAGGCTATTTAAATGACACCTCTGTTATCAAACAAGGGAAGAGCAGCAAATAAATATCTTATTTTGCTTTATTTGATAACAGAGGTGTCACTTTACTAACGCAATAATATATAACAAAATCATAATTTAGGTTGTGCTCATTTAAGAGGAAATTAGTTGTGTTTAAAATAAAACATGCAGGACGTCCGGGCATGTTTACATAATTTTAAGCAGGCCCGGATTGGCTAATCAGGAGGACCGGGAGAATTCCCAGTGGGCCGGTCTGTTTTTTGGCCGCGAGGGCCGGTGTCCCTAGCTCCAGAATCTGTTGCTCTCAGCAGTCACACTTTTTAAATTAATTAATTTATTTACTTGACCACAGTCTTCTTATTTATTATTTTACCGCAGCTCTGCTTTTTTATATATAACCAGCCTGCAGGTTAATGCTGATATAACTCAGATGAGTCACTTCTCAATATTCAACTGTTGTGGTCCAGTGTTTAGCACATTGAATTATGACCCTGCTGACCCGGGTTTGATCCTCGTCTGAGTATGTTTTTTTTTTTTTCATTTTTATTGTTAAGACATATAATACTGTTAGGGTTGTTGAACATTTGAAGTTCTAAAGCAGCTGTTTTCTAAAAAAAAAAAAGACGTGATAGTGTAATTAGAAACTGAACTGGAAATGACCTTATTTTAATATAGTCAGTCGTGAACTGAGGTGGGCCGGTCTGAGGCTTGAAACTCCAGGGCTGAAAAGGAGTCCCACTCTGGCCCTGATTTTAAGTGTATTTTTCTGTTTAAACACGCACCCGAATCCCAAATTGTCCAACACTTTAGCTCCTCTTTAAATGGCGTGAACAGCTTATCTGGGAGTCAGTAAGCGCTTATGCATGCATTCGCTGATTCAGAGGTTGCATATGAGGGGCGCTGATCGACGTACAGTTTTATTGGAAAAAAAAGTGATTGAAGACATTTTTATATTTACCTCAACATGATTTCAAGATTGAAAATATGAGAGAAATATGGGAAAATACCTAATAAAAGGATAAAATGGTAAAATACAGGACAATCCCCGCAAAAACGGTAGGGTTGTCATGCATGAAGTGAAGTTTGTCGAACAACAGTTTTGCGAGATAACGCAAAATCTTTCAAAAATATGTTTACGTATCACTAAGTTTTTTTTTTCTCCCAACCTTTTTTTTTTCCCACCATCACGTCCCCTCTGGGTCTCTGTAAGAATGTGACATCTATGTAGATTATGTATGTTCAAATTTGTCTCTCTCTCTCTCTCTCTGTGTGTGTGTGTGTGTGTGTGTGTGTGTGTGTGTGTGTGTGTGTGTGTGTGTGTGTGTGTGTGTGTGTGTGTGTGTGTGTGTGTGTGTGTGTGTGTGTGTGTGTGTGTGTGTGTGTATGTATATATATATATATGTATGTATATATATATATATATATATTTATGTATGTATATATATATATATATATATATATATATATATATATATATATATATATATATATATATATATATATTATATATATATATATATTATATATATATATTATATTATATATATTATATTTTTTTTTTTTACTTGTTTGCACTCTTATATTATCATAATTCATCAATAGTGTCATGTTTTTATAGTTATACCACCTGTAGTCTAACATTTCAAGGAATTGGGTAACCCAAAAATAAATAATCTGTTATTAACCACTCAACCTCATGTCTTTTCATAAGTAGGACCAGACAAAATCTGGATTTGTTCTTTTTTACAAAAATAATTTTGTAGAAGATCTGCAGATTTATGTGGAATTAGGTTGGGAGTATCATAACTAGAAACTTAATATATAAAATAAACAAATAATAGCTTTTTATCTTTTATTTATTGTTTATAAAGCAAATCCATCTAAATGAACTTATTTGGTAAACAAAGCAAGTCTGTTATATAATATATGAACTAAAAGACAATATATTACTTAAAATGAACACTTTAATATTAGTCATTAGTATTACTTAATTTAATTTAGAAACTGAATAAATATCAATTTACACACATTTACACGAGTAAATAAACAGAATCAATGATGGGCTTAAAATCTGCAGATTTCTGAGCTCGCAGATTCCATATGGGCCTACTCACAAGACCTTTTTTCATCTTAAAAAGACACATTAAGATGTTTTAGATGAAATTCAGAAGCTCTCCATATTGTCACAAGACAGAAAATGAACCGTTCTATGTGATTTCAGTGGTTCAACTATCATACAAAGCTCCAAGAACAGTTTTGTGCAACAAAAACTGTTTAAACATATTTGTTTGCCTATATGTTCCATGACGCATTAGTATTTGCTTTCACAATGGGCAATACTGCACTTGTGTTTTCACATTTAAAGTGTTAGTAGTGTACAAAAGTGTTCTTGAGCTGATTACAGTTCAACTACTGGAGACACAGAATGTTTTGCCAATGTTTGGGGTTTATTTTTTGAACCTTGAACATCTCTAAAAAATTGGTGTTAATGGTAAAAAGTGAGTACACAGCAAATTCATCAGAGTTAAATTCTCGGTGTTGAAGCATTTCAGAGTAAAGTGTTGACGTTAAAGAGTTAGATTTTGATAAATGAATATAATAAGAGTTAGAATAGATTTTATTCAGTGCGAAATCAAGGAGTTATCTTTTCTACACTTGGTGGTGTTATTTTCAACATCCGGGAATTCATGCAGCCCCAGTCACTGAAGAATTTTCCAGATGCCATTTTCCATCTGAGGTTTAGAACAGCAACTGGTGAGTCAAACTACCTAAATGTTGGTATTTTACTGACTTTCTTTAAGGAAATACAGTTGTAAACATGTTGTTAAGTTAATACCTTTAGAATGGAGTGACAATTTTAAACTTTTGCGGTTCATTCATGGTCGTTTGTGTATCTAGCTTAACTGCAGTACTATTCACTTCTTTTCAAGAATGTTTTTATATATGCTCACGCATAACGTTACATAGTGCATAAAAACAGCAAATGTACATGTTCAACACATTTCTGTCACGCTTAATGCCATTTTGTGCGTTGTTAACCATCTGTAAAATAAAATCGACACTTCTCCTTTAATTCAAAGCAAACTAGCGAGGGAATCCCCGGAGCCACCTAACGTTAGCCTACTCTGCCCGGATGCTAACGGCAACACAGGACGGTTTCCATGAGCTCTGGAGAGTTTCTGAAACATATCTGGTGAGTAAATGAACATATGCTTACTTGTAAAAGGCTTCCTGACTGAAACATATGATTGTTTGTTATTCGTGTATGTTAATTTGGTTATTTTAAACACCGCGACCCTTTTAAACTGGTTCATTCGTGGCCGTCCATATACCGTTAACTTAGTCCATAGACTCGCGTGTTAACATACGTTTGAATTATATTAAGTGTTGACAACCATTAAAGTCGGAATGTTAACATTAATGTCTTTAAATAACCGCGTTTGCACTTTCTCAGACATTTAACGTTACAGAAGTCTCCCGGAAGTTGCGGGACTACCGTTAACGTTATCCCGCAAATGCACAGAGACTCCCAGATGCCCAAGTAGATGCCCGCAAATAAATGATAATCTCCCGGAAATCGCGCGTCTCCCGCCCGGTCATTAACACTTTGCACTCCCCTCTCCACCGCATCCCTCCCAGCTCTTCGGGTACGTCACGCGCAACTCACCCCACCGCTCTTCAGGTACCCATCTCTCCCGCAAATCAACTCTGTATCCCCCGAAAATGACTTTTCCCAACTCGGGATGTCTGACGTTAGTAAGTTAGGCTATTTCTGTTGTCAGGAACATCTTAGTCAAGCTTTTTCTCCCGCATGATATTGTGCTTAAAACTATAGGCTAAACTTATCAATAATCAACATCTGAATCAAAAGATATCTGAAAAAGTGTGAGGCATACTTTGTGATGTTCATCTCTCTTTTTTATCTGAAGGTTATGCATATGTGTTTGATACTAATGTGTTGTTGTTTTTTAACAGCCACAGTTCTCTATACAATAACACAAGACCCTGTGACGGTGGCTGATTAGAGACGGATGGTGTATTTCCAGAGTTGGTGAAATGACCAAGCACACCTTTTTGGTCATATGTGGTGATAATAATGAAGGTATGTTTGATAAAGTTCTGTATTTGTTTCACAATAAGCTGAGAGGGTATTAGAGCATTAGAGAATAATAAATGACATGAAGGTGATAAGTTTTGTATTGTGGGTGAACTGTTACTTAAATAATGTTTTGCTCTTTGCTTTGCACTTTTCCTCTTCTGCTTATCCTAATATTTTAGATTCTATTTGGACCTGAAACATCTGCTAGACTCCAGGAAAGGTGGCGTCAATACTGGACCTGAAAGGGCCTAACAAGTTGAATCTGGTAAAGAAACACGCACACGCACACACACACACACACACACACACACACACACACACACACACACACACACACACGCACACGCTTACAGAAAACTAAGTTTATGAATATTTTTTACACTGTGGCCAATATTTTGGGGAAGTCAGCATCACTAAATGATATAAAAGATTTTAAGCTCCTCTAAATTTAGCTCCAAGTGTTGTGTTAAATTGAGGATTCTGGACAGACAGCTGCCTGTTTTTCCAGTTCTAGTCATAGTGGTTAACCTAATTGTTTTTGGAGATCCAACAGTGATGTATATGTTTTTTCTACTTTTCCATATCCTGTCACCTCAACCAGCTGGGAGGGTCAAGTTGTGGATCATCATGAAGATTTTTAAAAGGTGAGTTTAGATTTCTTGAATGTTTTATTTACTTTAAATGTTCTTTTAAATATATCATAGAATTTGATTGCAATTTGTTTTCAAACATTTTTCTTAGTCATGCTGGAGTCTTGAAGAGTTCTTAGATGAGCTTCACCCTATATCCGTGCATCAGGAACCAGCAGACGAGCGATCAGCAGCTGCTACATCGTCATGGATAAAAAGGTCATCCTGTGGCTGGGAAGCACTTCATTCACAGGACATGCTTGATGAGATTTCCTAGCTCCAGTTTGTTTTCACACAAGTTTACAGCATTTATACCTTCATTTAAACTGCTCTGTTTGATATGGAGGACCAAGGAAACACCAGAAGTGAAAGATTTGCATGCCAAGTTGTTTAAAATGTAATTTCAGAAGAAAACTATGAGTTCAGAAGAAAACTATAAGTGACGCTACATTGAACTTTCAAATTGCTCTGATGAAACATCAAGTTTGGACCAAAGGACTGAAACAGCCTTTTTGAGCACTGGTCATACATATTTTGTTGATACTGTCTGTACTAATAAAACATTTAAAGCATATTTGACATTGTTGCATTTTAAAAACTGAATGAATTGTTGAAGTGGTGAATGTTTTCAAATAAAATGTTTTTTCTTTTGTAATTTACAGTCTATTTGACCTTTTTACCATATTTACACTCAAGAGAGTTGAATAAAATAACAATATATTACACCAGGCGGTGTTAAATATAGTTACATTTTTAACTCTGCCCAGAGTTAAAATTAACCCTTACTTCGGTGTCAATGTGCCAACCCTTTTGAATGTGTTGATTTAACTCTGTATTGAGTGGACCCCATGAGACACTTTCAAAGTGTTGAAATTAACACCCATAGAGTTGTTTTGGGTCCCCATATTTTGCTGTGTAATTGACTTTACTTCGAAAAGAGAGAGAGAGAGAGAGAGAGAGAGAGAGAGAGAGAGAGAGTAAATGTGTTGCTTTATAATCAGTGGGGTAAAATAACTAATTACAAACACTAAAAATACTGTAATTGATTAGTTTTTCTCAGGAATTGTAATTTACTAAGTAGTTTTAAAAATGTGTACTTTTACTTTCCCTTGAGTACATTTTTACTGCAGTATCGGTACTTTTACTCCACTACTTTCCTTCATTCTGCAGTCACTACTTTTTTTTTCTTGTCTATGGGAATTAGAAAAATCAGTCCTGTAATTCCTGTCCAATTAAATCTCATATAGAAGGTAAATCGCCTCATAATAAATTACCTGAAGACATGGGCGCATTATAATTGCAGCAAACTGCTTGGATGCATTAAAAGTGTCCAGGAAGATGTCCAAAATCGTTACACACACTGGCACAGAGACTGATTAGGATCATGTCAATGTTGAGAAGATGGCAGATGTTTACTGTATGATGACCGAAATGGCCTTAAACACCCAGCTGGCACAAGACGTCAACATGACATCAGATTAACATTGTACCCTAGCGTCATGGGGACATTGCATTTTGGGGACATTGCAATGTCTAATGCAATGCAATGTCTAATGACGTTACAGTTTCAAGTTGTGTGGATGTTACCACTATGACGTTTATCAGACGTTGGATTTTGGTTGCCATACCTGATGAATAAATGTCAGTATTTGACGTAATTATGATGTTGGTTTAAGATGTTAGCTCGACGTTGTTACTTTCCAACAGAACCTAAAATCAACCAAAAAGTCATTTGACGTCATTATTGGAGATCAAAATAGCAGTGTTCTTAGACGCGGCTAGACATTGAATTTTGGTCACCTGACATCAAAACCTAAATCTAACCTAATATTAATGTTTTATGACGTTGTGTGCCTGCTGGGCAATAACTAGATCTAGACTAGACTTACTTGAGTATGCTTTTTCAGTATTCCTTCCACCACTGCTTATATTAAAGTAGACTATGCATAAAAATAAAAGTTAAATCAATGGGTAAATCACTGACTGTGACTAAACAGGTACTATTTATATAACATTTTTATATTTCACAAATGCAAATAACCGTTCAAAAACTCTCACTTTTTAAAACTAAAGTAACTAATCTCTTTTACAATGAATGGAGAATGAGAGATCTCTCAAATTTAATCTAAAACATCTTCATTTGCGTTCTGAATACTACAAAGCTCTGACAATATTAGAACAACATGAGTTGTGTAATAACAATGAAATGACACAAGGAGAAAGTGTTGAACTCATTCTTTCATTTTATTTTCGGCTTAGTCCCTTTAATAATCCAGGGTCGCCACAGTGGAAAGAACCGCCAACTTATAAAGCAAGTTTTTACACAGCGGATGCCCTTCCAGCCGCAACCCATCTCTGGAAAACATCCACACACACACTCATTCGCACTCATACACTATGGACAATTTAGCTTAACCAGTTCCCCTATACCGCATGTCTTTGGACTGTGGGGGAAACTGGAGCACCCGGAGGAATTTCACACAAACGCAGGGAGAACATGCAAACTCCACACAGAAACGCCAACTGACCCAGCCAAGGCTCGAATCAGCAACCTTCTTGCTGTGCCACTGCGTCACCCAACGTGCTGAACTACTACTATTTAATACTTTATAGAAAAGTCTTTATTGGTGATGGCAGCTTAAAGACGCCTCTCATATGGAGAATGAAGTCATATGCGTTGCTCAGGTGTTTCTCACAGACTTCAACAAAGTGTCTAAATCTTGATGGTTCTGTGGATCTCGTCTATCAAATCTGATAATTTTTTTGTATTTTTTTTGGATTCAAGTCAGGTGATTGGCTGACCCATTCTACAGCTTGATTTTCTGAAAGCATTTGAGAGTTTCCTTGGCTGTGTTTTGGATCATTGTCTTGCTGAAATGTCCTCCCTGGTTTCATCTTCATCCTCCTGATAATGTAGATATTGGACTGATTAGCTAATATTAATTTACATTGATGAAGGACAGAGGGTTGCTCAAGGACTTCTAAAAGATTTCAGCTGCTGTCTGGGCTTTCACTACCTTTCTACACCTCCCTTCATGTGTTCGATACTTTTTCCCTGCATCATCAACAGAACCTTCAGATATGTTATCTGAGAAAAAAAGGTGACGTGTTCAATACTTATTTTCCTCGATGTACATTTCCATAACCATTAATAAAATAAACCCTTTATGTAAATTTAACTTGCAAATCAAAACCATTTCATTTTTATTGTCACCTGTAGAGAGAAAATAAGAACCGTATTTAACTTCATTTACGTAATTCCGTTTCATGAAATGCTTCCGCCTTTTTTTTCTTCTTCATCATTGAACACTTGTTTCATTATGGTGAAACCCCCAAGAGTTTCACAGTGTATTTACCCAGCATCAGGTGTCTCTTATGACGAGAACTGCAAGCAAGAGCACGATTAAGTGAGTGACACTTCATGTGAGGTGCTTGTACAAATGAAATCTTTCTGCAGCAAAATTAAATGAATCAGCAGAGCAGGGCCCATCATCTCAGATGAAGCGTGGGAGGTATTTAACTAATACACGACGCTTTAATTCCACCCTTCACTTCCGATGCGCACTGTAAAAACAATTTGTCTGCACAGCAAAATCGTGTGCAGGCAAATCAGCTGCGTGAGACGAATAATTAGATTCCTGCTGTAGCAACAGGAAGAAAGGGTGATTCCTGCAAGCCTGTTCTGTTGTTCTTGCAGCAAAGACTGCTTGTGTACTGTGCTTGTGTATTGTACTATACACTATCAGTCAAAATATTTAATTAAGATTTTTTAAACATATATATTTCCAAGAAATATATAACTCACAAATGGTGGGCATAGAGTTAAAGGCAAATTTTTTAGCACCCCTGTGATTTTTGTTTCCCAAGTGCTTGTAAAAAATAAAAACATATGAAACACATTATAAACAAAAGTTTCAATAACTAAATTGTCCTTGCCATGATGGCAGTACATTTTATTTTATTGGTTGTTTTTCAAGATATTAGTATTCAGCTTAAAGTGACTTAAAGGCTTAACTAGGTTAATAAGGTTATCTAGCTAAGTTTAGTTAATTAGGCAGGTCTATGGACAACAATCAAAAATATACACTCACTGGCCACTTTATTAGGTACACCCTACTAGTACCGGGTTGGACCCCCATTTGGCTTCAGAACTGCCTTGATCCTTCGTAGCATAGATTTAGCAAGGTACTGGCAATTTTTCCTCAGAGATTTTGGTCCATATTAACATGGTAGCCACCACATCTCAAAGGTGCTATATTGAATTGTGACTGTGGAGGCCATTTGAGTACTGTGAACTCATTGTCATGTTCAAGAAAGCAGTCTGATATGATTCGTGCTTTGACATGGTGCGTTATCCTGCTGGAAGTAGCCATCAGAAGATGGGTACACTGTGGTCATAAAGGGATGGACATGGTCAGCAGCAACACTAAGGTAGGGTGTGGCATTGACACAATGCTCACTTGGTACTAATGGGCCCAAAGTGTGCCTAGAAAATATCCCCCACACCATTACTCCACCACCACCAACCTGAACCATTGATGCAAGGCAGGATGGATCCATGCTTTTATGTTGTTGATACCAAATTCTGACCCTATCATCCGAATGTCGCAGCAGAAATCGAAACTCATCAAACAAGGCAACACTTTTCCAATCTTCAATTGTCCAATTTTGGTGAGCCTGTGTGAATTGCAGTCTCAGTTTCCTGTTCTTAGCTGACAGGAGTGGCACCCGGAGTGGTCTTCTGCTGCTGTAGCCCATCTGGCTCAAGGTTGGACGTGTTGTGCGTTCAGAGATGCTCTTCTGCAGACCTCGGTTGTAATGAGTGGTCATTTGAATTCCTGTTGCCTTTCTATCAGCTGGAACCAGCCTGGCCATTCTCTTCTGATATCTAGCATCAAGGCATTTGCGTCCACAGAACTGCCGCTCACTGGATATTTTCTCTTTTTTGGACCATTCTCTGTAAACCCTAAAAATGGTTGTGCGTGAAAATCCCATGTAGATCAGCAGTTTCTGAAATACTCAGACCAGCCAGTCTGTCACTAACTACCATGCTACGTAAAACAGGGACTAAGCCGAAGGAAAGGAAAAGTGATAAACTCTTATTAGCGATTTTCTTTTTTCAGGGTGGATTGTTAAAATATATTAGGCTACTCAACTCAACTGGACATAATATGTTTACAGTTTGAATTGTTGACTGACTATTTTATAAACCAAGTTGGAATAAAGAGTGACTAAATTACAGGAAAAATTATATTCTGTGGACATGAGAACTAACTGAGTTAGTGGCGCCATCAAGTGGTGGTGTGTGGATCTGTCCCGACATTGAGGTACAAAGTATAAACCTATTAAATATTACTTGGGTGACTACAGGCTGGGCCATTTATATGGATACACCTTAATAAAATGGGAATGGTTGGTGACATTAACATCTTCTTTGTGGCACATTAGTATATGTGAGCGGGCAAACTTTTCAAGATGGGTTGTGACCATGGTGGCCATTTTGAAGTCGGCCCTCTTAGATCCAACTTATGTTTTTTCAATAGGAATAGGGTCATTTGACACATCAAACTTTGTGGGATTTTCACAACAAAAACAATGGTGTGCTTGGTTTTAATGTAACTTTATTCTTTCATGGGGTATTTACAAGTTTCTGTCCACTTATAAAATGTGTTCAATGTGCTGCCTATTGTGTTGGATTGTCAATGCAACTGCAGGAGAAATGCCAGCACAGGCTTCCATTATCCGTAGTTTCAGGTGCTGCACATCTTGTATCTTCACACCATAGACAACTGTTGTCAAATGACCCCAAAGATAAAAGTCTAAGGGGGTCAGATCGGGAGACCTTGGGGGCCATTCAACTGGCCCAAGACGACCAATCGGTTCGTAATGCTCGGACCTGACATCCATAATGTGGTGGTGCACCATCTTACTGGGAAAAACTCAGGGAACGTGCCAGCTTCAGTGCATAAAGAGGGAAACACATTATCATGTAGCAATTTCAATTATCCAGTGGCCTTGAGGTTTCCATTGATGAAGAATGGCCACACTATCTTTGTTGTCTATGGTGTGAAGATACAACACGTGCAGCACCTAAAAGTACGGATACTGGAAGCCTGTGCTGGCATTTCTCCTGCGGTGTTGCCATCAGTGTGTGAAGAATGGGATCAGAGGGTTGCATTGACAATCCAACACAATGGGCAGCACATTGAACGCATTGTATAAGAGGTCAGAAACTTACCCAGAAAAAAGGAACTTAAATTGTGTGAGCAATAACACATATTCATATAAAGAATATTATTTATTATCATTTTTAGAATTATTATTTTAAAACACAGATGCATATATAGAAGGGTCTTGTCTTCCTCCTTTTTTTTTTCCTTGGCTGATCACATGTCTGCTCTATTCACCTTATTCTCAGCTGACGAGTGGGCGCTGCCATTTGAATCTTTGTCTCGCGACTTCCGGTCACATTCACTTCCATTCATTTTTTTGACGTTAACAACTGCTCGTTACGCTGCTTGATGTTGCAATTTAATATTTTCTTATTATATTATGCTACTTGGTCTGTATAGTCATGCAAACATTTGTTTGTTGAGCAAGTAGTTTGGCCATTTTCTGCCGTTTATTATTCCTAGTCATTTCTCCCACAGGCGACTAAATCGGAAGTTCTAAGACAATCGCGAAAACAGGCGCACTTCCGCATTTTAGAATAAGGTCAATACATTTTGTTTTGACGTCCTTCAGGGGGGATTAAGTATTAATTAGTGGAGTCCCAACCCAATTTTATTAACAAATTAGATCTTATTTAAATGAATTAATACATTTGATTCTCTAAAACATGCATTACACAAACTCATATTGCCAAAAAAGTTGACCCTCCTGATTTTTAATGTATAAATTTGCACCCTGGTTACTATTATTTCAGCACTGACAGCCATTTGTGATCAATTATTTATACTGATATGCAGGTCAACGTGTTCTCTAGCAGTACAGCACTGTGTCCTGTAATTTTCACATCATGTTTTGAGTCACTTTGAATAAAAGTGCCTACTAAAGACTGCTTGCTCTGCATCAGAACATTGACATGCACAGAGCACAGCTTCATTAGTGCTAATACCACTAAGAAACTGAAGCTCCAGCCCCGCAGATTAAGAAAAAAGATGTTAGTATGACTTCAACTGTGTCACTCATGTGTCTCTGTAATGACACTCGTAATTAAAAGCGCATTAGTGTCCTCTCTTAAGGACGCGAGCCAGTGACAACGACAGCTTGGCAATCCATTATTCACGCACCATTGCTCCCGTAAACCAAGCCTCAGCGGTGGAGGAGAGACGACGGGGAGCTCGGAGAGAAAGATCTCACCCCTGCAGAGGAACGGTGCAGAAACAATCGCTTCTGTCCCGTGCTATTATCAGATGCAGAATGGTACTGATTGGAGGCCAGGGATTCTGATTATTAAACTTGTAGATTATGCCAATGTATTAATATGGCATTCCAGAAGCAGCATTTTTCCGTTTTCTCCTATTTTTAGTCCATCTATCCATCCCACCCTCCCTCCCTCCTATCATTCTATTTATCTATTCTATTTATCGTTCTATCTATCGTTCCGTCCGTTCTATCCATCCATCCGTCTGTTTCTCTGTCTGTCTGTCCAGCGTTCTTTCTATCGTTCTATCTATTGTTTTATTTATCTATTATATTTATTGTTCTATCGTTCTATCTATCGTTTGGTTCGTCCATCCATCCGTCAATCCTCCCTCCCTCCCTCTCTCTGTCCGTCCTTCCTATCATTCTATCTATTGTTCTGTCCGTTCTGTCTGTTCGTTCGTCCATCTATCTGTCATTCTATCCATCTGTTTGTCTGTCTGTCTATCTATCTATCTATCTATCTATCTATCTGTCTATCTGTCTGTCTAACGTTCTATCAATCATTCTATCTATTGTTCTATCTATTCTATTTATCATTCTATCTATCTTTCTATCTATTGTTCCGTCCGTCTGACCATCCATCCATCCATCCATCCATCCATCCATCCATCCATCCATCCATCCATCCATCCATCCATCCATCCATCCATCCATCCATCCATCCATCCATCCATCCATCAATCTGTTCTATCCGTCCGTCTATCTATCTATCTGTCCGTCCGTCCAACATTCTATCTTTAGTTCTATCTATCTATCATTCTATCTATTGTTCCGTCCGTCTGTCATTCTATCATTCTGTCTATGTCTGTCCGTCCGTCCAACATTCTATCTATCATTCTATTTATTGTTCTATCTATTGTTCTATCTATTCTATTTATCATTCAATCTATCCTTATATCTATTGTTCCGCCTGTCCGTCATTCTATCCGTTTGTCTGTCTGTCTGTGTGTCTTTCCGTCCGTTCGTCCAACATTCTATCTATTGTATTTATCGTTCTATCTATCGTTCCGTCCGTCCGTCCATCCATCCATCCATCCATCCATCCATCCATCCATCCATCCATCCATCCATCCATCCATCCATCCATCTGTTTGTCCATCTGTCTTTGTCGTTTTATCGTTCTATCCATGTATTGGTCTGTCTGTCGATCCATCCAACCTTGTCTTCAGTTGTAATGTTCAGTATTGTCCTTTTAAATCATTCTGTTAATTTAATTATTTATTCTTTATCATTTCATTATTCTGTCAGTGTTTTGATTATTCTATCGTTGTATATATCTAGCATTCTATTGATTGTTTTGCTGTTCTCTCAGTTTCACCAATATCATTCATTTTGCTGAGTTTTATCAGTCAAAGGTAGACTTCAGTGGTGACCAGTTAATATTATTTTATAATTATTTTATTAAAAAAAGCTTTTTTATTTACTTATCATTATGCCGTTATTTTCTATTAATATGTAAATATGAAATAATTAGTATTATTTAAATAAAATATTATCTACTTAAACTGGTAGATAAGTCACTGAATCATTCATTCTGTTCATTCAAAAATGTTGTAATATGTTGTGTCTAAAATATAACTCATTATTAAGTTTTATATATGCAAACAATGCATCTAATTCACACACAATGTGCTGGCTGTGTGATATTGCTTATATCCATTATATAAATATGACAAACTCATACGCGAGATTTATGTCCCAGTAACTTACTGGCATACAAATGTATTCTATAGGCTCCATCACACAGTGAGTCATTAGCCTGCATCATTTTCTTGAGTGAAATGAAATGTACTTTGGTCTAAACTCTAAAACATTAAATGCATGTATGAAATGTTGTTGACATACCACAAATCCACCAATTTGAATTAAGTTAATTATACATTTTAGCAGTCCCTCTTTATATTAAGTGGCCATTTTTAAATTGGGTATTTGGTACAATGCACTTATATACATACATGTTTTTACATCGTACATGTTTTTTTTTTTAAATATCCAGATGCAATTACATCTGTTTTTACTTTCTGTGATTACATTTATTAGTACCAGGCTCATTCTGAAAACGTAGTCCTGCAGACGTTTCTGGAGACTGCGAATTATGTAGCCGGAGGTACGTATGGCTGCATTTAATTTTTTTAAGCGAACGCTACGAGTCGGTGTGAGGCCGTTTTGGTTTCGCTGACTGACCGCTTACTTCCGTGTGGAGGGCTTTCCCGCCGCAACCAGTTTGTCCGGTTATGTTGTGCGATTAAAACCAACCGTTTTTTTCTTTAACCTCTGAATCCACATTTTTACAAACCACAGACTTAAAGGGCAGTTTTATAAAAGTATTACTTTAATTTTTTTTCTAGAGAAAGAGAGCCACTTACATACCGAGGGTACAGATAAAAATACAAATATCAACATATCTTTTATCTCTGGTCCAGGAGTTGATAGGTCTGTACATGTGAACATGGCAAGCATTGTGTTTTTTTGCTGCTATTTGTGTGAAATGCATGCTGCAAGGCACAGCCAGGTGTGGATGAAGACAGAATGATGAACATACAAAAGCAGAGTTTGTCACAGTGTGATAGATGTGTCTTCATAATGGACTCTAATGAAGAAATGTTCCAGGTCCAATATTAGTAAAGCTATACGTGTAACATCTCTGACATGCTGTGCTTTACCAGAGAAAAACATGTCTTCAAACCTTCAGTCTGTAAAAACAAGCCCAAGGTTCATTTACTCTAATGCTCGCTTTCACTTAACGTATATTTTTGTTCAGAACATCTATTGGAACATAAACAAGGATAAACCCTTAATAAAGCACATCTTTTTTTGAAAGGGTTGGCTTAAACATCATGTTGGTTAGCGTGGGATGCAATGCAAAATAGTTAAAAAAAAAATCATCAAAAATCTTCAGTATGATTTTATTGAATGTGCTTTAAAGGGGACCAATATGCCTATTTTACAAGATGTCAAATAAGTCTTTGATGTCCCTAAAGTGTTTATATAAAGTTTCAGCTAAACATTCCCCATATTTAATGTTTTATAACTTTTAAATTTTTTTATTTTTAGGCTTTGATCCTAATTGTGCCATATTGGTGACTGCCGCTTTAAATTCAAATTAGATTATGCTCCCAGCACTTTTTCCAAAATAAGGTGGAGCTACAAACACCTGTGTGTCAACATAGTGGCAGATTCAAAAGCAGGACTAACGTCCTATGCTAATGAGGGAGAGTCAATAATGGGCAGGGCTTTCACCCACTGATGACATGTACAATTGGAAAATGTCAATCAAGTGTTTCTGCAGAACGTTTTTTAGCAAGTGTTTATAAAAAAAATTATGGTTCATATTTTTTAACCATTAGAAGCTCACAGAACACACAAAACTGTGTTTAAACCCCGTATGAAAGTGATATTTGTATAACTTTAATTTAAACCAGATCAAACTGGTCTCATGTTGTACTTTTAATAATTTGAGTTCACTAGGGTCAGCATTTACTTTCACCAACTTAAGCTTTTACCTAAATACAATTATCCCAGCAGGCACACAATTTAACAAGACATTATTAATATTAGGTTAGATTTAGGTTGGGTTGTCAGGTGACTAAAAAGTATTGTCTAGTCAGCGTCTAAGGACAACTTTATTTTAATGTGCAAAAACGACGTCAAATGACGTTGAAATTTGGTTGATTTTAAGTTGTGTTGAAATGTGACCAAAATCCAACATCTTAACCTATCGTTATATTGACGTCAAATGCTGATATTTATTTGTCAGGTATGTCAACCAAAATCCAACGTCCATAAAACATCAATTTGTAACATCATTTGACGTTGATTTTAAGTTGTGTTGGAAAGTGACCAAAGTCTAACATCGAGCCACCATCTGGAACCAATGTCATACTGACGTCAAATACTGACATTTATTCATCAGGTATGGCAACCAAAATCCAATGTCTGATGGATGTCATAGTGGTAACATCCATACAACATCAATCTGTAATATCATTAGACATTGATTTGGTTGATTTTAGGTTGTGTTACAAAGTGACCAGAATCCAATATCTGGATATATTATATCATCAGGTATGGCAACCAAAATCCAATGTCTGATTGATGTCATAGTGGTAATGTTCACATACCGTCAAGCTATAACCTTATTAGATGTTGATATTTGGTTGATTTTAAGTTGTCTTGAAAAGTGGCTAAAATTCAACGTCCAGTTGAAGTCAAATACTGACATTTATTCATCAGATATGGCAACCAAAATCCAATGTCTGATGGATGTCATAGTGGTAATGTTCACATACCGTCAAGCTATAACCTTATTAGATGTTGATATTTGGTTGATTTTAAGTTGTGTTGAAATGTGACCAAAATCCAACATCTTAACCTATCGTTATATTGACGTCAAATGCTGATATTTATTTGTCAGGTATGTCAACCAAAATCCAACGTCCATAAAACATCAATTTGTAACATCATTTGACGTTGATTTTAAGTTGTGTTGGAAAGTGACCAAAGTCTAACATCGAGCCACCATCTGGAACCAATGTCATACTGACGTCAAATACTGACATTTATTCATCAGGTATGGCAACCAAAATCCAATGTCTGATGGATGTCATAGTGGTAACATCCATACAACATCAATCTGTAATATCATTAGACATTGATTTGGTTGATTTTAGGTTGTGTTACAAAGTGACCAGAATCCAATATCTGGATATATTATATCATCAGGTATGGCAACCAAAATCCAATGTCTGATTGATGTCATAGTGGTAATGTTCACATACCGTCAAGCTATAACCTTATTAGATGTTGATATTTGGTTGATTTTAAGTTGTCTTGAAAAGTGGCTAAAATTCAACGTCCAGTTGAAGTCAAATACTGACATTTATTCATCAGATATGGCAACCCAAATGTCTGATGGATGTCATAGTGGTAACATTCATACAACATCAAGCTGTAACATCATTAGACGTTGATATTTAGTAGTTTTTAGGTTGCGTATGGAAAGTGACCAAAATCCAATGTTGAGCCATCATCTTAAACCAACGTCATATTGACGTCAAATACTGACATTTATTCATCGGGTATGGCAACCAAAATCCAATGTCTGATAGACATCATAGTGGTAATGTCCACATACCGTCAAGCTATAACCTCATTAGATGTTGATATTTGGTTGATTTTAAGTTGTCTTGAAAAGTGGCTAAAATTCAACGTCCAGTTGAAGTCAAATACTGACATTTATTCATCAGATATGGCAACCCAAATGTCTGATGGATGTCATAGTGGTAACATTCATACAACATCAAGCTGTAACATCATTAGACGTTGATATTTAATAGTTTTTAGGTTGCGTATGGAAAGTGACCAAAATCCAATGTTGAGCCAACATCTTAAACCAACGTCATATTGACGTCAAATACTGACATTTATTCATCGGGTATGGCAACCAAAATCCAATGTCTGATAGACATCATAGTGGTAATGTCCACATACCGTCAAGCTATAACCTTATTAGATGTTGATATTTGGTTGATTTTAAGTTGTGTTGGAAAGTGGCTAAAATTCAACGTCGAGTCAACATCTTAAACTAACATCATATTGAAGTCAAAAACTGACATTTATTCATCAGGTATGGCAACCCAAATGTCTGATAGATGTCATAGTGGTAACATCCACACAATATCAATCTGTAATATCATTAGACGTTGATATTTGGTTGATTTTATGTTAGAAAGTGACCAAAATCCAATATCGAATCAACATGTTAAACCAACATCATATTTAGATCAAATACTGACATTTATTCATCAAGTATGGCAACCAAAATCTAATGTCTGATAAACGTCAAAGTGGAAACATCCACACACATTAAGCTGTAACATCATTAGACGTTGATATTTGGTTGATTTTAGGTTGTGTTAGACAGTGATCAAAATCTATTGTCGGGCCAACATCTTAAACCAACGTCATATTGACGTCAAATGCTGACATTTACTCATCAGGTATGGCAACCAAAATCCAATGTCTGATAGATGTCATGGTGGTAATGTCCACACAATATCAAGCTGTAACATCATTAGACATCAATATTTTGATGTTTTTTTTTGGTTGTGTTAGAAAGTGACCAAAATCGAATGTCTGTCCGACATTGGACACTGACATCAGTCTGACGTTGAGTTGTGGCATCAACCCGATTTTCATTTCTACCCAAAATGCAAAGTCCCTACGATATTTGGGTACAACATCAATCTGATGTCATGATAACGTCCTGTGCCTGCTGGAATTTTTCAATAGTTTTTCCAATTGTCACATTAAATGAAAGGAAACATTACAAAAAAAAAGCAATGAAACAAACAATGTAATGGTGTAACAAATCCAAAAACCTCAGAAGAACTGGATTATAGATGGCAAGATTGGCTTTTTATCCTTTTTTGGAGCAGCTGTTTCTTTTCATATATGACAAATCGATATCTTAAGGTTTTGATCTGTTTCAGTCAAAGCAAATCAGCATCTTTCTGAGGTTAATTTCATTTCACAGGAGCTGTCAATAAAGCTCAACTAGTTTGAACCTAGAGACATCCCCTGAACTCGCTCTCAAATGTCTCTTTCACTGTGATGAGTGTTGAGTGCATGACATTGTTGTTTTTCCTTGCACTAATGCATGATGTGTCTGGTATTTAAATTTAAGTAGGACTAGATTATCCTTTGTACAAACACTCAGAAGCACAGATTCAGATTGTCAGTGCAGCTCTAGCCAACCTACATGTCTTTTGTGTTTAATATACATTTCAACACTAATTTACATTTTGTTGAGCTCGATAATTACTAAGAAATGCATCTGTTTTGCATTTTGTTTTAGATTTGTTAAATGTTTCTGAATGCATTGTTTACAGGACAAATTGAGTGGAAAGTTTAATTGAGAAAGTTGATCTGAAATATTAACATGACCCTGTTATTAACTTGAGTCAATGACCTGGATATATGACTAAAATCAGCATGGTTAAGTACTCTAAAACAGCAAACCAAAATAAATGATAATGTGTGAAATGATGACCATGCTGTATGTTTTGGGTCAAGGACGAGACATTCAATCTTAGTGTTTGTATTAAATTTAACACATGGGGACAGCATTTTAAATGCAACTAAAGTGTGTTTTCCACTTTCAGATAACATTAGTAAAATAGAATATCGAAAGGTGGTGAAATGATGCTCCTTTGTCATTTATTTTAATTTTCCAGTATATTTATAAAACATACTTATCCTGTTTTTTTTTTTTTTTTTTTTTTTGACAAATTGGTAATGTGTAGGAATTTGGTAATATGTAACCCATCTGCAGGATTGTGGCAATTTGTGCAAAACACTAGTACAGTGGCCCATTCCTGATTTCAGATTACAAAAAATACACTTAAACCATATTAAATAATCATAGAAGGAAATATTCTGTTTAATTTAGTATGCATAAGTAAAATGCGGACAATCCTTATATACTTTGTTACGTTTTCTGGTGTATAATCCCCCAATTAAAAATAATAACAGTGAAACGCTTTATTAGGATACATTGTGAAAAAAATTGGTAATTTTACAGATTATTTCTGGCAACTGGGGTGACGTAAAAAAACGTAAAATGATGGCCGTTAAATTACAGAACTTTACATAAAATAACATTTAATTCATTATTTAAGTCATTTATTTCACTGATTAACATAACTATTAAATTACATAAATTTCCTTAAATTTAATTTTCTGTAATTTAATATACGATATTTTACAGTAAATTTCTTTAATTTAAAGGCTGTTATTTTACTTTTTTTTCGTTACCCCAGCTGCTGGAAATAAACTCTATTTTGTGTATCTTTTTAAATGCAAATCCTTCTTTTAAGATTAGAGTGGAGCCTGTGCAAATTTTCCCTCTTTTTACAAGTGAATCTGTCTGTGGACTGTAAGACAGGGGCTTAACATAAAGGGGTGTAACGGGCGTAACTTGCAGTTATCAAGATCCCATTGAACCATGTGAGATGTCACAACCAGATGTTGTTGGCAAGATGGCAGAAATATTTTCAGCAAATGTTTTCATGAGATTTCTCAATTTTTCCACAACCAAATTCATTTGGTTTAATAATATTATATTTATTCATTTAGCAACTCAACCGTGCAACTTCACTCTCTGACTTCTTCACGCGTTTTGTCATGACAGTTTGCTTATATAGCGTCGCCCCCGGTGGTTGCAAATAACAGTACAATGGCGAGCGTGTCTAGTGACAAGTTGACTTAAAAAGTGAGTAAACTTATTGTAACTTGGAAATTTTAAGTTTGCTTAGGTCCCATGAAATTAAAATAAGTCTCTTTTTTAGATATTAGTATTATTATTGTTTGTTTTTAAGATATCTACATGCTAGTGTGCTCCAAAACAGTGATACAATTTATGTTTAGAAGATATAAAACTGATATAAACAAGTAAAGCTGGTAGTTTGCCATTTCTGGCTAAACGGATTAACGGTTTTATTCACGTCGATCCATACGACCGTTTCTCATCACATCATAAACAATCAAATGCTCTCTAGTATCTGACATGCCCCGCCTCGCGTTTGTTTTTCATTTGATGCTCTTGAGCTCAACCACTCTCCCTGGAAGAGCTGTGATAGAAACAAAATGCTGTTGGCTGTTTTTTTAAGGGGAGGAGCTACACTATGTCCCACCCTCTCTTTGGTGTTTCGGTTGAGATTACATCAAATCTTGAATAAAAATTTCAAAGCACTTCATGGGACCTTTTACACAAATTTTGTAAGTATGAACAGTAAATGATTTTACTTAATTTTAAGCCAACAGCTTAATTAACAGCTTAAATTTTTTTAACAATGTACACTCAAATACATGTCAAAAACAAACAGTTCATATGATGTTGGTTTTGTCTAGAAAAGCAAAGAGTTGGGGAAAAATCATCATTAAAAATGATATGTGTAACAACAGTGGCAACACTACTGGCACAACAGAAACAGACTTGGATGGCAATTATATAACTTTGTCAAATTGTAAAATCCTGAAAGCAAACATAACTCTTTCCGAAGTGAACTTTGTGGATATTTTCATTCTCAAACAGACATATTTGACAGTGCAAAAAGCATAATAGGAACCCTTTAAATGGATCAAATGTGAGGGCCGCTTGAGACAGTAATTCGTCCTTGACCCTTTTCACACATGAGCTCTAAATGCAAATCAGCATTTACCGTCTACTTCAGTTCAGTCATAATGGCACAGAACCTTGAACGCATCAGCTAATAGAGGCCTCTTAGTAAAGCAAATTGCATCATGTCCATTCTTCTCGCTGGCCTTGTTTTGCTTTAGAAACTGAATGTCGGTGTACATTCAGAGAAGTAGTTGGGTTGATGTAATATAAATCAGTGCAAAGCAATCATAAGCCTCTGAACTATGGGAGAAATCTTTTTAATCTGAGCAAAAAGGAATCCAGTCGTTCTGTGGGAGGTATGAAGACACTTCATCACGATTTAGACCGGGAGGCATGATTAAGCACCCAAGACGACCATTTTTTAGCCTTTTTTTATTACACCTCTGTCTTAAGGATTTCTGAAGAATCGATAAATCAGAGGATAGACGTTCTCCTAATCTTAGATTAGTGAATTATTTGGCTCGTTCCTGAAAAGGATGTGAAATGCTACTAAGTAAATTGCACTAAAGCCCCCGCCAGTCAGACCAACCCGGCGGTGACATTGATAGATTATGTGTTCTTGGCAGATGCTGTTCTCTGTAAGAGGATCTGATAACACAAGACTTTGAGGGTGGGCACTTTTCACTAAAGGACACATGATAGCACACCATTTCATGGTTTGTTTTACATATTTTCTCGGTGGAGTTTTTATAGGCAAACATAACCATCGCTATTGCTCAGAATTAAGAGCTGTTTCAGTGCGTGACTCATCTATTTGCGGCTCGTTCGCCGTGTTTGTACTTTGGACATGAGATGACACAAATCATGCAGCTTGTTGAGCTGAGATGTGCTATTACTTTTCTTAGTGATCTGACTTATGATTCCTGCCTGGGAGATGATGAAACTGAAGATAAACATTTCTCACAGATATTGAAGAAAAGGCCCACGCTTTTAATCTGGGTGTCATGATATCAGCGACACTTTACTGTAAGGTTCCCTTTGTTAACATATAACTTAAGTAACAATCAAACACTGATCCATGTCATAAGTTATTTCAGGATGCATTGGTAAGCAAACAATGCAAGTCAAAACATTTTAAGAGATGTTTTAATGTTTTAATATATCTGATTTGCTGGTAAATATGCAACCCCAAATCAGAAAAAGCTGAGACAGTATGGAAAACGCAAATTGAAGAGTTCACACTTAGCTGATGATTGATTATAAAGCTTGTTTGGCATGCTGAGAGAGCCCTGAGCTCATAAGATCCTCGAGCCCGGGGCTTCCTCCCATTGCAAGGCAGGAGGAGAGTTTGAGCTCAGGTAGATCTCAAGAACTCCCCTGCTGTAGTAACCAATGAACAGTAAGTGATTGCTCTTGGCGATAACTACATACTAGAAACATGTCTATGGTGCTGATTTGGATTAGTCAATTAAATTAATTTGCATGTTTTTGGATGGTGGAAGGAAACCGGGGGAAACTTACGTGAGCATGGGGAGAGTGCAAACTCTGCACAAATGTCTGCTGGTTTGGTAAAACCTGGCACCAGAGACGTTCTTGCTGTGAGGCGAAAGTGCTAAGCACTGGGCCACCGTGTCACCCTTCTAGGAAGGAGGAGGAGTAGGTGTCTAAGGGGGGATTCTTCGGAAAGAAGAAAGCAGTGGAATGTAACCCAGGGTATTTTTAGTAGTTTAGGAGTCGTCTGATTGGTGCATTGTGAATTGGATAATGCTGATCCAGCCACTAGCAATCATAAGCACGTGATCCTCTCGAAATTAGTCTATAAGTAAACTTCACTAAAAAGAAAGTATGGATTTCTAAATTTCATTTGACCTGTATTGCATTGCAGACAATAAGAGCATAACTATTTCATGTGTTGTCTGATCAACTACATTTTATTTGTAAATATACATACTTTCCTTTCATTTAGACCTGCAACACATTCCAAAAAAGTTAGGACAAGAGCAGTTTAGGTAAATTAATCAGGTAAATTGGTTAAATGATGCAAATTTAAATCAGTCAATGTCAACAGGCGATTGTAATTATGATTAGGTACAAAAGCAGCATCAAAGAAAGGTCTAGTCCAGGATTGCCCAATCTCTGTTCTGGAGGGCCGGTGTCCTGCATAGTTTAGCTCCAACTTGCTTCAAAACCCCTCTCAGGAAGTTTCTAGTATACCTAGAAAGAGCTGATTAGCTGGTTCAGGTGTTTTTAATTGGGGTTGAACTAAAATATGCAGGATACCAACCCTCCAGGAGGGCCTTTAGGAGTACAGATGGGCAGAGGATCGCCAGTTTTGCAAACAAATATGTGAGAAAATTATTGAAATGTTTAATAACAATGTTCCTCAAAGAAAGATAGGAAGACATTTGGATATATCACCTTCAACAGTCCATAACATTATTAAAAGATTCAAGGAATCTGGAACCTAAGCTGAACAACTGTGATCTATGATCCCTCAGGCGGCACTGCATCAATTATCGCCATTCATCTATGAGCGATATCACCACATGGGCTCAGGACTACTTTGGCAAACCTTTGTCAACTACCATAATGTGTAGTTACATCCACAGATGCCAATGAAAACTGTACTGTGCTAAAAGGAATCCCTATGTTAACAGTGTCTAAAAGCGCAGTCGACTTCTCTAGGCTTGGAGGATCATCCAGACTGTTGCCAGCAACAAGCCCAAAGGCCAGGGTCTGTCATTGTATGAGTTTGTGTTAGTGCCCTTGGCAAAGGTAACTTGCACTTCTGTGATGGCACCATTAATGCGGAAAAGTAAATAAAGATTTTGCAGCACAATATGTTGCCTTCTTTTTAAGGGACCCATGCATATTTTAACAAGACGATGCAAAACCTAATTTTGCACTCATTGCAAAGTCCTGGCTGCGAATGAAGAGTATACAGGTACTTGACTGGCCTGCCTGCAGTCCCGACCTGTCTCCATTAGAGAATCTGTGAAGACCCTGTACTGTTGCTCATCTTAGAACTAGTTTGCAGGTAGAAAGGATGAAATTACACCTGGATCACTAGGTGTCTTCAGTCCCTAACCATCTTTAAAGTGTTGTGAAAAGGAATGGCAACATTACAAAGTGGTATATGCTTTACTGCTTCAACTTTTTAAATGTGTTGCAGGAACTAAAATTTGAATATGTTTTTATCTTGGAAAACAAACAAACAAACATACACCATACAAAAACACGATAAAATAATAAGGAACACTTATGTTTGTTGTACAAATAATTTTTGTTGTATTGTCTGCAATGAAATACAAGCTTTTTTTTTACTTTTTCCATACTGTCCTAACATTTTCTGATTTGGGGTTGTAATAATGGAATAGTTCACCCAAAATGAAAAGTTAATCACTATTTACTCACCCTCATGTGGTTCCAAAACCTGTATTAGGTTTGTTATATAACACAAAACAAGTTATTTTGTAGAATGTTAAAAACCGGTAACCTCAGACTTACATAGTAGGAAAAACAAATTCAATGGTTACAGGTTTCTTCAAAAAATCTTCTCTTGTGTAAATGACTGAATTTTCAGTCTTGAGTGAAGTATATTTTTTAATGAATCTGCTGACATATTAACACTTGTAAAACAGTTTTTTATTATACTAATGTGTATCTCAAGTGTTACTGTAACAAATGTTTTGCTTATTGATCATTAATGTTAATTAATAAATTAAACTACCTTAACTTTTGGAACCTTGTTGCAAATCGTTACCTGATTACCCTTGAAAACTTTAATGTTAGCCTTTTGTTACATTCTTCAATAACTCCATTGAAATGCATTAAAACCATTCAGCAACTGCATAGCAACGTCCTTGTCAGTTTAAAGTTTACACATAAGCGCCACATTTTCAGCAGAAGTACCAACTTAGTAGATAGCACTTTGATTTCAAATCTATCTCTCTTTAGCCAATAACATTTAGAATATGTTTTGTGTTCTCCTTCATTCTATTTCAGCTGGTTAGTGGCTAAAGACACATCTGCATATATGTTAACCAATTATGATGGCCCTAATTATAATGATTATACAGCAATTAAGGACAGATGGCAGTGGGTGTGTATAATCTTTCTGATGGCTTTTTGTCTGTTTCCTTTCATTCATTGATGAACTGATAATGTTTGAATACATTGGCTTGTCCTGTTGCACATATGCACTTAACTGAGGCTTTTTTTCACCAGACACATGCTATTGTTAAAAAGTTTGACTTTAGTTTTAATTTGCTCAACTGGATTGCATTTATTTGACCAAAAATACAGTAAATCCAGCAGTACTGTAAATATTTGAAATACTTATTTATATATATATATATATATATATATATATATATATATATATATATATATATATATATATATATATATATATATATATATATATATATATATAATAAACATAAATTTCTGTAATAAAAGAAGACCTAATTCCAGTCTTCAGTGTGACACAATCGTTCAGAATTGTTTTTAATATGGTGATATGCTGGTCATTTATCCTTTAAAAATGTTCAAAACAATTATGCTGCCTTGCATTATCATTTTTGATGAATAATTTGTTTTACAATTTAAAAAATTACATCTGAATGTTTACTGTTACTTTTGTTCAATGTCAATAATTCCCTGTGAAATAAAAGTATTATTTTCTTACAAATAAAAAGCTGACCCCACAGTTTCAAATGAGTGTTCTGTAAATTTTATGGTGAAAGTGTGAATATACTTATAATTTAAATGCTTTGTCAGTGGTTCTCAACAGCACCCATTTTTACAATGAGAATGAAGTGGTGACCCCGACGTGATACCCAAGTTGTTTTCCATACAAAAGGTTTAAAAGTCCTTAAATTTCACACATTTGTTTGTAATATTTCCAAGTAATGTTTAGGTCTATCAGTATTCTAAATGATCAACTCTTTCCCCATCCATCCATATCTATAGTATCCATCCATAGTATCCATTCATCATATTCATCCATCTATCTATAGTACCCATCCATAGTATCTATCCTATCAATTCTATCCATCCATTCATTCATCCATCAATAGTATGTTTTTCTGTTCAATCCATCCATCCATCCATCCATCCATCGTATTCATTTATTCATTCATTCATTCATCCACCTATAGTACCCATCCATAATATCCATGCATCCATCCTATCAATTCTATTCATCCATCCTATCAATTCTATCCATCCATCAATAGTATCAGTTTGTCCATTCCATCCATCCATCCATTTTATCATATTCATCCGCCTATTGCCATCCATCCATCCATCCTATCAATTCCAATCTAGCAATTCCATCCATCCATCAAAACTTTTTGTCCGTTAGTTCCATCCATCCATCCATTTATCGTATTCATCCGCCTATCTATTGTACCCATCCATAGTAACCATCCATCCATCAGTCTTTTGTATCCATCCATTCTAGCAATTCCATCCATTGATCCATCAATACTATTCGTCTGTCCGTTCCATCCATCCATCCATCCATCCATCCATCCATCCATCCATCCATCCATCCATCCATCCATACATCCATCCATCCCTCCCTCCTTCCTTCCTTCCTTCCAATCAATTCTATTCACCCCTCCATCCATCCTATCAATTCTATCCACCCATCCATCCATCTATCAATTATTCTCACCCATCCATCCATCCATCAATTCTATCCACCCATCCATCCATCTATCAATAGTATCCGTCCATCCATTCGTTCCATCCATTCATCATATCATCCATCCATCTATTGTATCCATCAAACCCACCGCATCCTTCAAATCCATACATCCCATCGATCCTATCTATCATGTCCATCCATCCATCCATCCATCCTGGGTTAAATTTATATAGTTTATAATAATTTTAGCACTTGTTTCCACTTCTCCACTTGTTTTAAGTTGCAGTGTTTCTGTCCCCAATCACAAGATGCCCTCTAGGGCCCTCTGTGATGGTACTCTCTAATGTATAATAGTTAAAGCATAGGGAGCTGGAATATACCATCAAGGATGGGGAAAGAGTTAATGACACTAACATTTTACAAGTTACTTATAATATATACTATTTTGGTTTCTAAAGATTGATGGTCTTGTCAGACAAATAATTCACCCTATAAAACACATTGGGGTCAACATACTGTAAACCCTGTGAACCCATAATCAGTGTAGACTGTGTGATATTTGATATGTTTTTTTAGCATTGTCATGCAAAATCTGCATTTTTGCTTTTTAATGTCTAATAGTTGTTAAAAATACTGTAGACTTTTATCGCACACATCTTTTACACTAAAAACTAAACATTTACTTTATTCTCCTGCATTGATGTAAGATTTTATTGTTTAGCTTCTATCCCCCTGATCAGAGCAGATCTGCTGCCTGACAATTGAGAACCACTGCAAGTTTGTAGCACAAAATAATGCTAATATTATTTGTTCTAGAAAATGTCAACTTTCTGATGCTTGACTGGTGACTGAAGATGGCAGAGCAACAAGAAGGCATCCAGATGCAAGTGCTTCAAAAACACAAAGGTATTTCCATGTTTTTAAAGTTGATCTCTCTTTGATTCATCACATTATGATGATATGGTGCTCTTACAAAAATAGTGAGCTAACTTTTATGTCTGAACAAAGAGACTCCTAAAAAAAATCCAAGAAAAGCGTGGAAAATCCAGCTTTAAACAAAGAACAAAAAAACACATCCACAACACACACACATACACACTATACCCACAATTGAGCTCTCCTGTGGCGAGTCCAAGTTCAGCCAGGGTTGAAATCAAATCACAGTGGGAACTCATGGTGAGGTTACAGTCTTTGCAAACAAGCTTTTTTTATCTGGATGTTTTCAAAGCAGTCAAAAATATCTTCCGTTGTTTGGTGGTCCTCAGAAACATCCTTGTGGGCTGTGCTCAATTGAGCAATTACCGTCCACTGATCATGAGAGACTTTTTCAAATGGTTCTGCATGAATCGTTTGTCACAGCACTACACAACACAAAAGGATGAACGGGACAGGAGGTTTGAGCCGGTCGGACGCTAGACGTCGATTTCCTGTGGGGGAGAGCAGGTAGTAGCTATCATACAGCAACAATGGTTACGTCGAGAAAGATTTTGCTGGTTCATTTTGAATAGATTTGCCTTGCGTGCTTGCCAGCCCCATTGTGGGGGATGTTTATTGTTGGCCGATGTGACAACCAAACCGGTTTGGAAAGGGTGTCAAATTGAAGCTGTATCCACTTGCTCCACATTTGAATGAGGGTTTGAAGATGTGTGCCGCCCATTCAGCCTAATTCTTTTCAAATTACACTCCCTTTGTGTTGTAAAATCGCTGAAGCAAAATCCAGGAAGGGCTTTATCTGAGCCGCTGCAAATCATAATGGCCAGTAGTGTGCCTCCTCAGTGAATTGTGGGTACGTCTCCCATCCAGGCCCCCGGTAGCGGTCTGGGATACGAGTATGCATTCTGTGAAAACAAGCAGGGATGAATTAGATTTGCACGACAAATATAGCATTGTGTTTGGGCACATTTCCAGCACAATTGGAATGCGTTAAGCATGTTGTTTACACCCGGAGTCAATGCAGCCAAACAAATTAGCTTTCAAATGTGTTTAATTTGAAAGCATTCCCAAGATGATGTTTCTTGTGCAAACAATCCTCTGCTTTTAATTGAACTTAGCTGTCTTTAACTCTCGTTGAAGAATCAATTAGCTGCCACAGCTACTGTATATATTTGCTATCTTTCTTCCTGCACCTAGGAACACTTTTTTTTAAAAAGCATGTCTGTTCCCAATGCACCTCGGCATGTTTCACATCTGCTCATCTTCACGGGGAGATTAGCCTGTGCATGCAGTGAACAGCTCTTTGTGTTTAAAATGATAATTAAGCAGTGTAGGGACACAAATTTGTTTGAACTTCTTATTTTGATGTGTTTTTTACTTGAAGAAACACAAAAATTGTCCAACTCGTTAGCCTGTGTCAAACAGCAATACCGTTAAATATCTCTAAAATTACCAGAACGACTTTACCAGTAAATTAAAAAAAAAAGCACTGTTCACACATGCAAGGATGTTCTGGAATTTTTCCAGAAAAGACCATTTGCACACCCATTCCAAAATATAGGTAAATTCAGACATCATTAACCAGAAATGAGCTCTAAACGGCTGCGCTTGTATTCGTAAACATAGAAGTGGTCAGGCTTTTGTTGAGGATTTCACTTTTATTTAAAGAGACACCCAAAGGCAGAAGCGCGAACCACAGCTAAATGCTTACACATTTGATTACATTACACAACTTCTATCGATGGGTAAGTAAAAGTATTGTGAACAACTTCGATGAAAACATATTGAAAAACACTTTCGCATGTCGAGATGTGCATAATTTGTGTGTGTGTGCTGGTGCTCACGGGCTGCTTCACTTGCGCACGCATCAAGCAACTGAAGCAGAGCTTGAAGGTAAACCAACAGCCAATTAACATAAGCATATTATCGACAGTTTTTTTTGCACAGTTGGCATTCAGAAGGAACATTGTAATGTTTTATGTCCAATATCTAACAGCTAAATGTGTCTTGAGAATATTCAAAGGCTTTTATTTTCATAAACAGCGCAGATGTGAATGCGACTTGATGTTTTGATTGGCTGGAGTAGACGTCTCACGCTAGCATATTCTAATCGTAAATGTGATCTTTCCGGCAATTTTTCCTTGTGTTCACACAGAGCATCATTTCTGCAAATTACTGGTAATATTACAATTTCTCCTTCCGGAAAACTGCCGGAACGAGTTTATGGATATTTTTAAAAAGGGCCTGTTCATACATGATCCCTTTCCGGAAAAAGGGGCTGTTGACAGTCAATGTTGGGCACGTTTCTCTAAAAGCGTAATAAGTAATAGTTACTGGTTACTTTTCGCAAATAGTAACTGAGTTAGGCCCAATCCTAATTCTATCTTTGTACCCCTTCTCCTTTCCCTTTGGCCCTTGAAACAGAGTGTGAAGTAGAAGGGCTTCCAAATTTACCCCTAAGAACTGTGACACCTCTTCAGCACCTGGACATGTCATCATATGTCATTACAATCTCTTGTTTCATATGAGATAAGACTATTACAATTGCTGTAGTTATTCCAGTTGTGTTGTTGTTTGGTATTTATCTTCAGGAAATCCCTGAAGACATATATTATGTTATAATGTGGCAATACGATCCTAACTATAATGTGCATGTACACAGTGGCCATATTCATCTATGTAAACACTCCAAAAACAACATTAACATTATAGCAGACACTGTAAAAGCTCATTCCCAGCCACTAGACTTTTCTGACAGGGTACTCGCGTGTCATTGAGTGTCAGAATGTTGTGGGACTGCTATACAGGAGTTATTATTAGGGATTATAGAGAGTGAATTTTTGTAAAGCATGACAGTAAAACAAAAACGCAGTTATGAAGCAACGTCTCAAGACATCAGCCAGGAAATTAAAACTTGGCCACAAATGGGTCTCCCAAACAGACCATGAACCTAAGCAAACTGCTAAATTAGTTAAAATGTGCTTTAATGACAACAGAGTGAATGTTTTGGAGTGGCCATCACAAATCCCTGATCTCAATTCTATAGAAAATTTGTGGGCAGAGTTGAAAAAGCTTGTGTGAGCAGGACAGCCTACAAATCTGACTCCGTTACACCCGTTCTTTCAGGAGGAATTGTGAAGAAGCTTGTGGAAGGATACCTTATACATTTGACCAACGTTATACAGTTTAAAAGTAAAACTTAAAAATCCAAAGGAAATGTATGTAAACTTTTTACTGTCTTGAAATTAATAAAAACATCTCTAAAAAAATTCTCTCATTATTCTGGCATTTAGCAAATGTTAAGGATTTAGGTAATCCTAACGGACCTAAAATAGTAAAAGTTTAGTATGATTTACCATCAGACATTTTTTTTTTAAATGGTTTTGTTCCTATTGTTAGAGTGTATGTAAGCTGGTTTCAACGGTAAGATCTAACATTACATTCTGTATGTGTCTGTACTCAACTCTTTGTGGTTCCTCTAAAATCAGCTTATATTGCAGGGAGTTTAATAAAACCACAGGTTCTGCATTGTTCTATTCTATGATGTAAGAGGTTGAATAAGCTCCGCCTCCACAAACATATCAAAACCTGCTTCACTGCAAAACTGTCAGCCAATCACAACGAGTGTGATTTTTGCATCTATAATTGACCACGCCCATTCAAACAGACCATTCTGATGGTCAAAAATAGGAATCAATCATTTTCCTTCGACTTAGTCCCTTTATACATCAGGGGTTGCCACAGTGGAATGAACCACTAACTTATCCAGCATATGTTTTACACAGCCACATATGTATTACATGTACCACATGTCTTTGGATTGTGGGTAAACCCACAGCGTAAAATATATGCCAGAATAGTTGGCAGTTCATTCCTCTGGGGTGACATCTGATAAATAAGGGACTAAGCCAGTGGTCACTAAACTTGTTCCTGGAGGGCCGGTGCCCTACAGATTTTAGCTCCAATTCTAATCAAACTCACCTGAACAAGCTAATCAAGGTCTTACTAGGTATACTTGAAACATCCAGGCAGGTGTGTTTAGGCAAGTTGGAGCTAAACCCTGCAGACACCGGCCCTCCAGGTCCGAGATTGGTGACCCCTGGACTAAGCCGAATGAAATTAATGAATGAAATTATGATGCTTTTTAAAAATATCTTGTAAACAATGGACCTCAGAGAACAGTACAAAAACTGAGGTAGTTCATGACCCCTTCAAAAAAACTAAAATATTCACACACCCCTCAGTGAGTACAAAAAGAATCACAAGCAAATAATAACACAAAGGCAAAGACTTCGAAGTCTTTTTGATTTTGAAGACTTCAAATCTGTCAGCTCCAACAACCAGAGACTAAATTAAAATAGTCCCTTCTGGTAAGGAGACCGTTCATACATGGATGTTTTGCCTCAATTGTCCACAGTGGCTCTGCATCTTCTCACAAACATCAAAGCAATTTGTTATCCCGTTTAAAACATCTTTTCCTGTAGTCAACAAGCTTCATGTAATCATTTGCCCAACAGAGGAGTGCGCATGCTGTTTTTATTTTGCAATGTTAGTTGAATATATGATCTTCATTCTGTGAGAAGACACACAAAAACCAGTAGGGGTCTAATCTTTCAATCGCAGGGCTCCATGGAGAGTTGTAATTATTATGCTTATGAATAACTCATCTATCATGTCTTGTAAAGTGGATGAAGTGAGCTCTGCTATCCGTGTTTCTTGAGCTGATCAAGGAGAGTATGGTGTACTATTCATAAAGCCAATAGAAGCTATATGGCACGACTTGTTTTTTTTTAAGTTAACATAATAACACTATGAACATTTGTATGCTGGACAGTACATGCAGTGTATGTGTATTATGTGTAATATGACTCGTCAGATTAGAAAAAGTCATTGCCTTTTTATTAAGTGTAAATAACTAACCTTGAGTCGTTGAATAAGCTATTCTCACTTATCACACCTTTGCTTAAATGGATTTTAAAGGTACAGTATTTAAGTATGACACCCAGTGGTTGAGCTAGGTATTGCACTCCTGAAACAAAACATTTTTACTTGACCATGCAAGCGCATGTTGCCTGACTGACATGAATGTGCCTGACTATTAAGACTTACGACTGATTTAAGACTTATCCAGCAAGTTTTTACGCAGTTTTTACACAGCGGATACCCTTCCAGCCGCAACCCATCTCTGGGAATCATTCACACACACATTCAGACACACTCATACACTACAGACAATTTAGCCTACCCAATTCACCTGTACCGCATGTCTGAAACCCACGCGAAGGCAGGGATAACATGCAAACTTCACACAGAAATGCCAACTGAGCCGAGGTTCGAACCAGCGACCTTCTTGTTAGGTGACAGCACTACCTACTGCACCACTGCCTCGCCCTTTTATTTTCACTTATTCATAACATAATGTTTTATGTTCCAATTTGCATTGGGTATAATCATCAGCTACTGCAATATCTGTATTATTGTATTACTGTAGATTTATTATAAACAGCCATTGAATAAAAAAGTAAGATGGATTTTATTTTATGGTCAGCAATTCAAGTATACTGGTGTTTTTAAATTTACTTCGTAAGCTAGATCAAAATGGCAAGTATGGATGGAAATCGTTGTGTATTTACTGATAAAGATTCATATTATCAGTAAATAATATGCCTCCTTTGGTAAATTGGTTTGAAAAAAGAAGTCAGAATTATTAGTCCTCTCGTGAATTTTTGTTTTCATTTTCAAATATTTCACAAATGCTGTTTAACAGGGCAAGGAGTATTTCACAGAAACAAGAATCAGTCCAAGGCACTCGAATAAAGTGAAAAATGTAAAAAGTCTTTATTCACATGGCTAAATCTCTAAAAACCTACTCGTTTCGGAAGAAGTCTGCCTTCATCAGGGTAACAGTGATCAGGGGCGTCTAGAGTCTCTTTTGAGTACTACGATCACATGACTCATTTAAACATCTCAAATGGCACTCAAATAATTTAACAAGCAAAGTCTACTATCATCATAAATTCAGCATAGATACACAAACACCCACTTACATATATGGGAAAAGAGAGAGAGAGAGAAAAAAAAGGAAAATACATATATATATACAAACACATACATTAATGTATAATGATAATCTGTAAAGCATCTATAGAAAAACTCATTCATTTTCTTGTCGGCTTAGTCCCTTTTTTAATCCGGGGTCGCCACAGCGGAATGAACCGCCAACTAAGTATTTCCTATAATATATTTCTTCTTGAGACTTATTTGTTTTATTTTGGCTAAAGAAAAAAAAACTGTTTTGTTTATTTAAGTATTATGTTAAGGTTAGTATTATTAGCCTGCTTAATCATTTTTTTTTCTTCTATTGACTACAGAACAAAACGTTGTTATACAATGACTTGCCTAATTAACCTAATGAACCTTGTTAAGCTTTTAAATGTTACTTTAAGCTGAACACTAGTATCTTGAAAAATATCTAGAAAACTTTACTGTCCTCATGGCAAAGATAACAGAAATCAGATAATAGTTAATAATTTAGTCACTAAAACTATTATGATTACAAATGTGAAATTAAAAATGTCTCTCTGTTGAACAGAAATTAAGTAAAACATATACAGGGGGCTAATAATTCGAGAGGACTAAAAATTCTGACTTCAACTGTATTTTTAAATCAAATCACCAACTTTCTTTTTACTAAAAGTATAAAATATTGAGCTGATGTTTTCAGATGGATATTGAGTTTAGTGTTGCGATGTTCTTTTAACTAATTCACTGAATAAGAAGCAGATAAAGTGAGTCATTAATCACATCGGTTTGTGCTGTATGTTTTCTGCATATGTTTTCTGAAGTAGTCGAAAAACATCTTTGTATAGTTATTCTGTTGCCGGTCTGTTTTCTTATCTCATTTCATTCACAAGCAAACATGCATATTAACAGCTTATGTCTTTTATTCTCTCTCTCAAGGTTATTAAGGATTGAATAATGCCTAAAACTTTCTATATTGGCTTTTACCAAGTAGAGTTAGATTGTATAATAAAAGCAATAAAAATCATTTGAAATGTGTTTTGAAAGCTTAAGCAAGAGATTATTAACGTAATCATTATTATAAGCTTTTAGCTTAATGTTAAATTAGCATTAAATTAGAAATAGAAATGCAGAGTGAGCAGAGCAGTGTGTGCTTTAAAACATATTCAACAGATTCAAATCACACATGAAGCCTTCAAAACATAATTCAAGGTCATGTTGACATTATGCAAACACAACATGAATATATAAATAAGAAAATATTCAGGTCTTTAGTGTGGTTTCTTTGCTGTCTGTCTAAAACTTAGCTATGAAGCGACATGCACCAAGTCCATAGATACAGTTAAAGTATTATTAGTCCCCCAAATTATTTTTTCCCTCAATTTCTGATTAATGTGGAGATTTTTTTTTTCCACCACATTTCTTAACATAACAGTTTTAATAACTCATTTCTAATAACTGATATATTTGATCTTTGCATTGATGACAGTAATATTTTACTAGTTACTTTTCAATACACTTCAGTACAGCTTAAAGTGACATTTAAACGCTTAACTAGGTTAATTAGGTTGACTAGGCAGGTTAGGCAAGTTATTGTATAACGATGGTTTGTTCTGTAGAATATCGAAATAAAAAATATATAGCTTAATTTTCACCTTAAAATGGTTCATAAAATTTTTTTAAACTGCTTTTATTCTAGCTAAAATAAAACAAATAAGACTTTCTCCAGAAGAAAAAATATTATCATTCATACTGTTAAAATTTTCTCGCTCTGTTAAACACAATTTGGAAAATATTTAAAAAGGAGAAAAAGGCGGCTAATAATTCTGACTTCAAATGAATGTACTCTAGATATTGCATATGGACCCTGAGCCTTTGTCAATACCATCGCCACATTTGTACGGTGCTCCCAGGACAGAAGTCATTTAAGATGCTGGACTTTTGTGCTGTGTATGGGTATAGCAACGAGCAGACAGAGCATAAAGGCAGAACATTTCATAGGGAAGATTTAGTTTTTTAGGATTTTGTATGTTACGAACGTTTGTGCTCAACTAGTAACATTATTGATGATAATACAGTCACTTACTGCACTGATCGTAAGGCAAAGAAGCATCAATTTGCTCTAAATTCTAGGCTTATGCTAGTTTTGTTGAATAAAATCTGCAAACTGAAAATGAAACTTGACAACAAGACACTGCTGTGCCAGAAACTTGTATTATTGTCAGATAAGTGAAGTAATGGCTAGTTTTTGAAGTAACTTATAGGGGTGCCTGATAACATAACAGTGTTTGCACCTCATTGTGCATACTGTCCACCCTAAATTATTAAATATTAGATATGTTATATATGATTTAAATAAGAAAGGTGCAGATTGAGATGCAGGAGTATTGATGGTTCATATGAGTCGCTCATAACGGAGATTCATACATAAACCAATTGCCCCCTCTGTTAGCATTTGAAGTGAAAGCAGGAGAAGAGGTGTGTTTCAGGACACAGATTAGATCAAGTTCAACAGAGAGGGAGGATAATAAGTTTCCATGCACATAAACACACGCAACTTGTTGGCAATGCCCATGCAGTCACATATCATCAATGCAGAAAAGTGATGTCAAATGATAATTTTGTTCATTTAAAAAAATATTTGCATATTGCCCAACGAGAAAACTCCCGATCGTAGATATCTATATGTGTCTATATATCAATGTCTCCAGATGCCCAGTCTTTCACAGCACCTTGGTCCCACATTCATTTCAAACGAGCGCAACTCTGTACTAAAATGGCGGCTCTATTGATGCATTCCTTCCAATAGACAACAATAGCATCGGCGACGTCTAATGTAAATATCTATAGACCAAGTCTATAAGCTGTTCTATATTTTGTTCATTTATTCATCTTCTTTTCGGCTTAGTCCCTTTATTAATCAGCGGTCGCCACAGCAGAATGAACCGCCAACTTATCCAGCATATGTTTTACTCACTGGATGCCTTTTCAGCTGCATCCCATCACTGGGAAACTCTATATGTTGTGTCTGCTTTTAAATTATAATGCTTTTAGGCAGCACGGTGGCTCAGTGGTTAGTACTGTCACCTTACAGCAAGAAGGTTGAGGGTTCGAATCCTGGCTGGGCCACTTGGCATCGGGTGCTTCGGTTTCCCCCACAAATCCAAAGACATGCGCTACAGGTGAATGGAATAAACTAAATTGGTCGTAATGTATGAGTGTGTGTGTGAATGCAAGAGTGCATGTGTGTTTCCTAGTACTGAGTTGCAGTCCGAAGAGTATCTGCTGTGTAAAACATATGCCGGAATTATAGTGGGTGGTTCATTCCGCTGTAAACACCTCTAATAAATAAGGGACTAAGCCGAACGAAAATTAATAATTGAAATGATGAAGTTTCTTGGAAGTTGAAAATATCTTCAGAACATAAGTGGACCTCAGAGAACAGTACAATAACTGAGGTAAATCATGACCCCTTTGAAATACACGAAAATATTCATACTCTCCCAGTGCGTACAAAAATGATCACAACCAAATAATAACACAATGGCAAAGCCTTTTCTAATCTTTGGGCTCCAACAAGCAGAGACGAAATTAAAATAGTCGCTTCTGGTAAGGAAACCGTTCATGGATGTTTTGCATCTGTCTGTCTAAAACCTGGCTATGATGTGACATGGACCAAGTCTATATGCTGTTCTATACGTTGTGTTTGTCATTTGATATGTCAGTACATTTTGTTATACGCTGTTCGTTCTTTCTGTTGTTCTGTAACTCAAACAATCTATACATGATTGCTAGTTCAGTTTTCTGTTAGTGTATTCTGTCCAATGTTTGTTCTTACTTAATTCACTTTATTATCCTCAGTGGGGAATTTTTTTCTTGGAGCCTAGGCATGCATTTGCACACACTGAACGAAACACAAATCAACACTAATGTTCAACAACGAATAAAATGCATATTTAAAAGTCTAATTGATTTAGGTAAAAGAAAAATAGATTTTGCAAAGCGATTATGTCTGCATGCAGGGAGTCTGTGTTGTCTACTGAAAGCCAATAACTTGTACTCACAAAACAAACTAGGGGTCAGATCATATTTGAAGATTTTTCTGATTTTGTATTTGATGTTTGTTTGTGTTCTTTTAGCAACTTGTTCCACTTTTTAATCTGTCTTCTTCTCATTTTTTCCTTCTATGTTCATCCTGTCTCTCCAGCCATCCCTTTATCACTCCATTTCTCCATCCAACCATCCATCCATCCATCCATCCAACCATCCATCCACCTAACTATTCATCAATCAATCACCCATTTCTCCATCCATTCATCCATCCCTCTATCAGTCCATATATCCATCCATCCATCACTCCATTTATCTTTCCATCCACCCGACTTTTCATCCATCCATAACTCCTTTTCTCCATTCATTACGATTTCTCCATCCATCCATCCATCCATCTATCCATCCATCCATCCATCCATCCATCCATCCATCCATCCATCCATCCATCCATCCATATGCACCTATTCATCCATCCATCCATCCATCATCCCTCTATCCATCCATATCTATGCACCTATTCATCCATCTATTGATCAATTTTTCCATCCATCCCTCTATCCATCCATATATATGCACCCATTCATCCATCCATTGATCAATTTTTCCATCCATCCATCCATCCATCCATCCTCAATCTAACTATTTATCATCCATCACTTCATTTCTTCATCCACCCATCCATCCACCCGACTATTCATCCATAAATCTCTATGCTCCTACTCATCCATCCATCCATCTCTATGCACCTATTCATCCATCCATTTATCAATTTTTCCATCCATCCATCAATTTCTCTATCACTCCATTTCATCCATCCATCCATCCGTCCATCCATCCATTTCGCTATCACTCCATTTCTCCCATTTCTCCATTTCTCCATCCATCCATCCATCCATCCATCCATTTCTCTATCACTCCATTTCTCCCATCCATCCATCCATCCATCCATCCATCCATCCATCCATCCATCCATCCATCCATCCATCCATCCATTTCTCTATCACTCCATTTCTCCCATCCATCCATCCATCCATCCATCCATCCATCCATCCATCCATCCATCCATCCATCCAATCATCCATCCATCCATCCATCCATCCATCCATCCATCCATCCATCCATCCATCCATCCATCCATCCATCCATCCATCCATCCATCCATCCATCCATCCATCCATCCATCCATCCGTCCGTCCGTCTCCTTCAGACTTTAAGTAAAGACAGTATGCTAAGAAGAGTAATTGTTTTGAGCCAAATTCAGGCTCTCATTGCTCATTTAAACACCACCGCAGCTTGTCTGAGTCTTCGTGTTTATCGATAAAGCTGGACTCCAACCGTGTTTCCTTTTGATCTGGATTGTTTCGCGATTTCTCTGATTGCCATAAATCACTCAGACCTTAGATAACCGCTGACCCGAGCACTCTTCTCGCCGCTGATAGAGATGCTTTGCTAATGGCTTTTTAATTTGCACCTCATCAGTCCTGCAATAGAGGTTTCCAGACGGAGAATAGATAGCGCTCACCTTACCATTGATTAAGCCTCCTGAGAGGCCGTAAATGTGCCTGTCCTTCAGAGCTACTCATTTCTGTGCAGAAAAAAATAACAAATATTATCAAAATGCCAGCTCTGGGTGTGCACCTCTGTAGTCCAACTGTTCTTTCAGCACACTTCTGCAGTCGTGCGTGTTAACATGTGCACGGGTTTGTATGCAAACTCGGCCTTGATTTATCAGCTGTTGTGAATCGAGGACAGCGGCTCCTGGAAAAGCAAGCCAAACACTGCGACACGTAAATGTGCACGCTTATAAATCTTGATGGCCACTCCACCTCTCCGCCTGTACAATACAATCATGAGTCATGCGGTGATGCAAATTAACTGATGGGCCTCATAAATTCTTATGATGACAAATAAAAACATCAACACTTCGCCAGGTCTGAACACATTTCATTTAATGTGGCAGATGGGCGAAGTGAATCTAACAGTACAGAGATCAAGAAAGGAAAGGTTATTATTATTTCTCAGAGGCTCCTCTTTCTCTTGAGTCATATTGTGGTTTTTATTTTGATGTGTGCAATTATTTGTCATTTTGTCAACATTGTTTTTGTGTTATTTCTCAGATGCTTGCTGTATTGATGTTTTTATGATGAAGCCAAAGATTTTACGATCTTCGTAATAAATCTAATATTCCTCAAAGTTCCTAAGGGGCAAAATAAATACTCAGTTGAAACGTAAGTGTTTTGGTCAGTTTCGTTTTTTGCTGAGATTAATGTTGAATGTTTGAGACCATATTGACATAGCTGACTTCTGCAGGAGAGTTAATTTTGCTAATAAACTCTATTGCTGCGTCCCAAATGGCACTTTATACACTATGCACTTATACAGTCAACAGCATAGTATATATATGTAATGTCGCCCCAGATTTAACACAGTTTTTTTTTTTTTACTAAGCAGAAATTCAAACAGTTACCCTGCTGACTTTTGTCGGTTGCTAAATTAGTGAAATAAATGACCAAACTAAATAAATCAAATAATACCTGCCATGAGTATAACTGCATTTACCACTGGGAGGCGCTTTAATCACTCTCATAGGAGAGTTTTGCTTTTCACAATCCAAAATAAATAAGGTAATCCCAAAGCAGTGGCCGTTATATGTGAAGTTTCCAACAGTCCACACTTTTTTTTTTTTTTTTTTTACGATTGAATAAGTGCATCATCCGGGTATTTATAGTGCGATTCTTCTTTTTTTTTTTTTTTTTTTTTAAGAGTTTTTAGTGAGACTGCACTTTTTATACTACAAAATGGCGTAGAATAAATACACAATTTGCAAAGCAGTGTATGTTTGTTTTACCTTTCCAAGAGAAGAAAAGAAGTACGAAAAAAAAAAAACTGAAAACAAACAATAAAATATTATAAATAAATAATTATTTACTCATTAATTGTTTGATTGATTGATTTGTTGGTTGTTTGATTGCTAATGTTTGGTTGCCAGATTTGAAGTTTAAAGTCCAAATAAAATCAAAACTAACCATATGATTTTGTTAGCTCACATTGCTAGTTTGGTAAACAATTCATCAGCGCATGTCATTAAGAAAAAAATTGTTTGCCCTTGTAATCTGAAATTAAAAATCTGAAAGGGCTTCCTTTTTGTTTTCAGATTAGGTCTGTCTGAGGTATTGGGTGGGGCTAACATACTTAACCATGTCCCTACTACTGTCAGTTTTGACAATCAACAGAAATGGTACGGAGGAGTCTGTTAGTTTGTAAAACCTCCCCTGAAACCCTTTTCCAGATCTTTATAAATGAAATGCCTACTTTACTACATCCAATCAGCTCACAGTTGAAAAAACAAACCACACCCACTGTTTTCTCGTTTAATATTTTGTTTCTCTAGGAACTGCGTTAAAATACAATAAAAATGGTTGCAGCTTCCAGTTATTGTGGACTTTAAATAGGTCATGAACTGCCATTTAATATAATTTAATTCGGTTTTATTTTATTTAGTTTTTTTTATTTTATTTTATTTTATACTGTTACCTGAGGTCCACGTAATGTCATCAATATTTAAAATGAAAAAAAATCACAATTTAAAAATTGAGTTTTTGTGCTGTTTTTGACCCCACATTGGCACTGTTTTAATAGGTGTGACAGACTGTAGATACTAAGGTAGATGCCCACTGCTGTCATTAGCTAACTTTTTTGCAATCAATCAATCAATCAATCAATCAATCATTTGTTATATTTAGTGTTTGTTGTTGTGATTGACTACCATTTTTGCACATTAACAGAACTAAACAGTTAAGGCAGTGAAGTAGAAAGAGACATTGATCTTCTGTGTAGGCTGGGCTTATTCACACTATTACATAACATATTCAATTTCCTGTCATTTTCGCAGGTGCCTTCAATATGAGCTGTTTTTAGAGTAAAAACATAGTTTTAAGCTCTGAAAATTACAGGATATTTTTGTACTGCTGTGACCTTATTTCTAAAGATCATTCAAATTTAGATTTCCCAGTTCATGACCCCTTTAAATCCCCCTATCAGACCTATTTTCTTAAAAAGGTAGCATCATAAGTGTATCTTTGCAATCTGGCAACCGTTCACTTGAGCTCTCTACACTGCAGAGGAGGTGTGGATAGTCTGAAACCAAAAATGAAGATGAGATTGCATTAAGCAAATGTCATAGAGATATACTTCTAATAAGAAAGTGCAAGAGGCTAGTCTGTTTTCTCACAATGTTTACTGCGACTTGATCTGTGAATAAACCTTGTTAACGCCAGCTTCACAAGTCTAAAAGATGCAAGTAGAAATTTAAAAACAGAAAACAAACACTAAACATTACAATTAAATATTGGTTGGTTGGTTGGTTGGTTGATTGCAAATTTTGGGTTGCCAGATGTAAACTTTAAAAAGCTGATGAACTACCTCAGTTTTTTATTTTTTTTTATTTTGTACTTTGTACTATTGAATTATGTTCCGAAAATTATAGAGAAAAAACACAAATAGGAGTTTTTTTTTAATATGTCTGTGCTGTTTTTGACTCCTCATCAGAACATTCTGTTTGAATGGGTGTGACAGACTGTAGAAATATAAGTAAACAAGCACTGCTGTGACTGGCTAATATTTTTGCATATTAAAAGATCTAAACAGTGAGGGCAGTGAAGTAGAAAGAGGCATTGATCTGCTGTGGAGGCGGGGCTTATCCGCTATTACATAATAAATTAAATTTCCTGTCATTTTGGCAGGTGCCCTCAATATTAGCTGTTTTTACAGTAACAACATAGTTTTTACCTTTTTTATTTCAAAATATCATTAAACTTTAGATTTCCCAGTTTAGGACCCCTTTAAATCCCCCTATCAGACCTATTCTCCTAAAAGGATAGCAGCCTTTAAGAAAGTGTATCTTTGCAATCTGGCAACTGTTCACTTGCGCTCTCTACACTGCAGAGGAGGTGTGGATAGTCTGAAACCAAAGATAAAGATGACATTGCATTAAGCAAATGTCATAGAGATATACTTCTAATAAAAAAGTGCAAGGGGCTAGTCTGTTTTCTCACAATGTTTATTGCGACTTGATCTGTGAATAAACCTTGTTAACGCCAGGTTCGCAGGTCTAAAAGAAGCAAGTAGAAATTTAAAAACAAACAAACCCTAAATATTACAAATACATGGTTGGCTGGCTGGTTGGTTGATTGGTTTATTGGTTGATTGCAAATTATAAGTTGCCATATGTGAAGTTTAAATGCTCATAAACTACCTTAGTATTTTTTTTTTGTACTGTCCCTGGTGTTCATGTATAATGTTATGAAAATTGTACACAAAAAAATAAAAAATAAAATAAAATAAATAAATAAATAAAATAAATAAATAAAAATTTGAGTGTTTTGACAATTTTGTGCTGTTTTTGACCTTAATCAGAACACGCTGTTTGAATGGGTGTGACAGACTATAGACATAGAAGTGAATACCCAGTGCTGTGATTAGCTAATATTTTTGCATATTAACAGAACTAAACAGTGAGGGCAGTGAAGTAGAAAGAGGCATTGATCTTCTGTGTGAGCGGGGCTTATCCACTCTATTACATAACATATTCAATTTCCTGTCATTTTGGCAGGTAACAATAAAGTTTTGTGCTTTGAGAATACAGGAGATTTTTACACTGCTGTGACCTCTTTTATTTAAAAAAAATCCATAAAATTTACATTTCTCAGATTATGACCCCTGTAAATCCCTCAATCAGACCTATTCTCTCAAAAGTATCGCATCATATGTATATCTTTGCAATCTGGCACTTCATAGGAGGTGTGGATAGTCTGAAGACAAAGATGAAGATATTGCATAAAACAAATATCATATACTTCTAAAAAGAAAGTGCAAGGGGCTAGTCTGTTTTCTCACAATGTTTACTTAACTAGTCTAAAAGGAGCAAGTAGAAATTTTAAAACAGAAAACACACTAAATTTGTTTGACAGACTGTAGACAAAGTAAACACCCAGTGCTGTGATTGGCTAACATTTTTGCACATTAACAGACCTAAAAAGTGAAGGTAATGAAGTAGAAAGAGACATTGATCTTCTGTGTAGGCAGGGCTTATCCACACTATTAAAAATGTATTCAATTTTCTGTCATTTTGGCAGGTGCCTTCAATATGAGCTGTTTTCAGAGTAACAACATAGTTTTGAGCTCGGATAATTACAAGATATTTTTACACTCCTGTGACATCTTTTATTTCAAAAGATCATTACAATTAAGATTTCTTAGTTTATGACCCCTTTAAATTCCCCTCTCAGAATAATTCTCTTAAAAGGATAGCATCATAAGTGTATCTTTGCAATCTGGCAACCGTTCACTTGCGCTCTCTACACTGCAGAGGAGATGTGGATAGTCTGAAACCAAAAAAGAAAATGAGATTGCATTAAGCAAATTTCATATAGATATAGAGATATACTTCTGTTTTTTGGCACTTCATAAGAAACTTTGGCCACCGCTGCTTTATCAGTTCACTATAGCTAACAATAAAGTATAGCATTAATTAACAAAGAGTTGTAAATGCTATAAAATATACAGTCTAACATGTTTTACTATAGCGTTACTATACACAACCTGGCAAAAGTCTTGTCGCCTATCCAAGTTTTTGGAACAACAAATAATAACTTCTAGTTGATCATTTGATATCAGAAGAGGCTTATATGAAAGGCAGATACCTCTAGATTACGCTTATTTTACCAAAATAAAATATGATCATGCCTTGATTTTTAATTATTTAATTAGTACCATAAGGTGTGACTTTGCTTAAACAAAAGTCTTGTCACTTAACAGACATAATGTACAGAATAAAATATAAAGTATTGGAGCAGTAAAAAAAAAGAGTTAATATTGAATATGACTCCCATGACCGTGCAGGACTGCATCCATACATCTCTGCAATGACTCAAATCACTTAATAATAAAGTCATCTCTAATGGCAAAGAAAGCGTAGTTGCAGGACTCCAGAGTTCATCAAGATTCTTTGGATTCATCTTCAATGCCTCCTCCTTCATCTTACCCAAGACATGCTCAATAATGTTCATGACTGGTGACTGGGCTGACCAATCTTGGAGCACCTTGACCTTTTTTGCTTGCAGGAGCTTTGATGTGGAGGCTGAAGTATGAGAAGGAGCGCTTTCATGCTGAAAAATCTGCCCTCTCCTATGGTTTGTAGTGTAATGGGCAGCACAAATGTTTTTATACCTCAGGCTGTTGATGTTGCCATCCACTTTGCAGTTCGCTAACATGTCCCCATACTGAATATAACCCCAAACCATGATTTTTCTTTCACCAGACTTGACTGATTGTCTGACTGTGAGAATCTTGGGTCTATGAGGGTTCCAGTACGTCTTCTGCAGTATTTGTGATGATTGAGATGCAGTTTCACAGATGATTCATCAGAAAAATTGACCTTCTGCCACTTTTCCAAATGATCAGTTAGAGGTCAAGTTATTATTTGTTGCTTTTTACAACTAGGTTCGACAATAAGACTTTTTTTCTCAGGTACTGTAGTAATTACTGCAGTATTTTTTACCATTGTATTTATTTTTGCTCTACTTCTACAGTATATTGGCTTGAGATGCATACAAATTATTTTACTTTTCTTTTTCAGTAACATTCCAGTAACAAATTTTGGCAGGAAAGCAGCAAGTGCAATCAGGGCTCACTTGTTCTTCATTTATTTCTACATTATTCTAATCTGAATGAGATCCCAGAGGATACTGCATTTATCAGGTTTTGGTGAGCTTTCCACTTATCAAAAACCTGTTGTTAGAAACCTAGGATTTCAATTCGACAGGGATCTGAAATTTAACAAACAAGTAAATACAGTTGTTAAATCCAGTTTTTTCCATTTACGACTTGTGGCAAAAGTAAAGTCGTTTCTCTCTTTTAATGACCTTGAGAAGGTGATCCATGCTTTTATTTTGAGAAGACTTGACTATTGCAATTCTCTGTATGTGGGTATTAGTCAAAATGCCCTAAACAGATTGAGACTTCTGACAGGGACTCGCAAGTTTGAGCACATATCCCCAGTTCTTTCCTCTCTGGGCTGGCTGCCTGTTAGGTCAAGAATTGATTTTAAACTATTAATCTTTGTTTATAAATCCTTAAACAATCTGGCACCATCATACTTATCAGACCTGCTACATGTATACAATCCTGGTAGGTCACTGAGGTCTTCGGATGAATGTATTCTATCTGTACCAAGGTCCCGGTGTAAGCGAAGTGGGGATCGGGCTTTTGCTGTTGTCGCCCCAAAACTCTGGAACGGGCTCCCGTCCCACATCAGACATGCTCCAACTCTACCTGTTTTTAAAAAGCGTTTGAAACACCATCTTTGTTCCTTAGTATTTGAGCCTTTTTAATGTTGAGGGATTTGCCTTATGTTTTAATTGTTATTTATGTGATGTAGATTTCATGTTTAGTATTGATTGTGTTCAGCACTTTGGGCAACGTTGTGTTGTAAAAAATGTGCTATATAAATAAACTAAACTAACTAAACTACTGCATGTATGTGCGCACCGTCGTCTACACATCCACCCACAGTACTCACTCCCATCAGGTAATTTGGAAAACTGTGGAGTAAAATGAACATGTAGGTCATGCAACAATTTCCCATTTCTGACGGCTGTGATGGCACTATGCAAATGCACACCCAGAAGGCTTGTAGAGCTTTGAATCTGTGTAATTTCCTCTATTACTAGCTGGAGAATGATTTTTTATGTCTGATGTTGGGAGAGAAAAAAGCAAATATCTATCTGCTAGCAGAGAAGGCAAAATCTGCGATGTTTTCCGAGGGGACATTTTAAGAAAGGAAAAAAAATTAACTGCACTTTTAAGTGTCCCTTTGTACATTTTGAAAGAGGGCAAAATGTGGAACAGCTTGTTAGCTGTGAATAACCAAATCAAGTTAAATAAGTTCCACAATTGCAGGCGTGCTGATAACTAAAAGAAGATTTTGACCTTTTTAGAGATGAACATTCAAAGCGCTCCGCAGGAAAGACTCCTCTTTTGCTTGCTGATTAGTCTGTAATTCTGTTTCTTCAGTGCAGTTTGGATTGGGGGACCGGCTATGTTTGGAAAGGAACGCTGGTGGACTGCATACTGAACAGCATTTAATGCAAACTGCCTACTAATTGCGATGTAATATGTGACATTGCATGTTTAATTCAGTGTGAGTAATTCAATGTCTCAAATGAAAATATGTTTTGAATCTAAAATCATGGCACTGTAAAACACATTTAGGTCGATTCGTCAAACAAGAAATGAAAGTTAAAGGTGCAGTAGGTGATCTTCCACAATGCTAACAGCTTAGCATATATCTCTGAATCACAGTCCCTCCCCTGCCGTCTAGAGCCACGCCTCCTGAAACACGAACACCGCAAAAGAACCCTCTCTCATGTGTTAAAAGCGACTAGTGCTTGTCCGGCGGCGTGCAAGCCAAACTGATATGCTATTTCAGAGCAAATATTTATAGTTGCATGGTAAACAATATAGGGAGAGACTAGGCAGAATAGCGGTATTCACTTGTGTTTTGTTGTTAAACGAATTAAAATCTACATTATCGATGCAGTAAAAGGTCCCTTATGAAACTGAAAATAGTCTTATCAATCTTTCATCGAAAGATTTTAGTAGCTGAACAACACTTCTGTGAAGATATAACCCATTTGTAACAACATCTAATGTTACGTCAGTTTTGCGTAAAGCTAAAACAGTTTTAAAACAACATTACCTGTCTAAGAGAAATCCTTCAGACATGGTGTTATCCTTTCTCCAGCGTGCAAAGGTAACTCCAATATTGATTCAGGTTTTTAAAAGTTTTAATTCAGCATGTTTTTAAAGATCGCGCACACGCTCTCTCTCGTTAACGCGCGGCGGTCGGCGGAGCTGCGTACAAACTGCTACGCAGTTCAAATCTGCATTTGCTGACAGACAGTTTGGGCTACTTATCGGAATTATGGGAGATGTCGGTCTGACTCTTTTTAATTGGATGAACATTTTTTTGTTTTATGCCTTACCCAAAATATAATAATCCATAAAAATACATTTAGATCATTTACTATAATCATTACTATTAGACTGTGAAGAGACTTTTAACCAGCACAACAAAAATGGTTCTGAAGACAATCACCTACTGCACATTTAAACTGTCACACAAACTCTGTTGTAGGAAAAGTGTCAGAGCATATTTAGTGTGATAAATTTAAATGTTAACCTCCATCCATCATGCTTTGAACGTGCTCAATATGTTGTCTGATTGTGTGCATTGAATTTATATTTGTATATAGTTTGTGAAATAGCTTCTACTTACGTCATTTTAAAGCTCTGCTTATGTATCCTTAAATGCAAGCATATGGAACTCGAATCCAGAAGAAAACAAAGACCAACTTTAATATTTTCCTTGCTACCTTTTTGATCATTTTGGGAAGCATTTCATAGCTCCCAGAGTGTTTTTGCATAAATATGTGATAAAACAATCTAAAATATATAAATTATAAAAACAAAACATTTTATTAATTATTTATTTACTGATTCATTGATTGATTCTGTTAACTGAGAAAAAGTGACAAAAATGTACAAATGTAATCCTATATGTAGATGTAGATTTACAGTCCTCATTGTGGGAGTTGATTCAATTGTTATGCAAGTTCAGTCTCAAAGCTTCTTCAAAGATCTAAATTTAAAAGGTTTTAGCATTAAAAATGCTAACTAATACTTTAAAAGCTTAAATTGACATCTCCCTCCAGTATTAAAGTCTAAAGTATTTCTGTTTCAATCGGGATATCACAAAAATTAACCCTGAAAAAAGCAGCGCAATCACTACCAGATTGCTGTTGTGTTTGCGATAAGGACAAACGCTGAACATATGAGGGCATTTCTTTTATCTTTCTGCCACCACAACACTCATTCCTGATATGCAAGTCATATCACACTCAATACACTACAATTTCCATGGTATAAATACAGCACTACCACATACAAAAGAGAGAGATCGACTTAGAATATCACTTACCAGTTTAATAATGATTTGATGCACTATAGTTAGAAATTACGCTGTTTAATCTTCTAAGGGCTAATTATGCGGTCCTGTCACCATCTTGTGGAAAGATGACATCAACCGTCTTTGGTTAATGGCTGCTGACGCGCTCTCAGATATTAAAAATATTTAGAAACAGGCACTATCCTAATAAATGAAATTGCAATCTAAACATCTACATTCTCAGCTAAATAGCCTCAAAGTACATTATTTTGTCCAAAAGCAGTAATATTTGTCCAACTGTAGAGTGTCTCTGCTTGTCTTGTCACTGTATGTGGGTGGAGTAATATACAAGGGTGAAAGGAGACTGGTCCAGTGGTCCTATTGCAGAATATCGGAGTAGAATGTCTGAATTCATAGAAATTGAAAATCAGTATTAAAAAAAAAGTACCCGGATGTCTTACTACTTCTGGCGAGATTCTGAAGCTTCCTGCACACTGCACTATGTCAAAATGCCCCTTGAGAGAATTAATAAATGGGAGTGAAGTCTCACAGCTGACGCAGGTAGGTCACGTGATGATAACAAAATGTAGGATGTAGTATGTCCGAATTCCATTAATATTTCTCACATTCATACTTTATAGAACGTACTTTTCAAACGGCCGAGTTGTACGTTTAAATTCAAATGCAGTACCTACTGAGTAGTAGGCGGTTTCGAATGCAGCCACTTTAAAAAAAAAAAAAAAAAAAGTGTACTGTACTCTATCTAGTTTTGTTTAAGGTCAACCAAGTGATGTGTTTTTAGCTCTAGAACTATACTCAACATACTGGATTATTTTGTAAGGCTCCAGAATATCAGACCCTGAGAACTGTTATGGAATTTCATAAGACAAGACCATAAGAATTTGCTATGCAGTACAACAATAAACTTTCTGATCTAACCAGCTGTTCAACTGTTCTATTCAAATCACTGTTGACAATGCAAACATGGGCTGGAAATGCAGAGCTACACCTCACCAGCGGAGAATGCGAGAAAGTTCACCCTTCTCCTTTCACCTCAAGCCCCCCTTCTTGACCTAAGTTTGGAGCACATTTCAAATAAAATGTCAGAAGTTTTAATAATCTTATAGCCTTATATTCATATTTGGTATCATTTAGTGTATCTGTGTGATTAGTAAATTGGTCTTAATCTTACTGTAATATTTCACTTGTATCTTCACTTCTTAGAGATGTGTCAAATTCACCAGGCAAGGGTCTCGGTGATGCTTTTATTGTCTTGAATTTATGGCTATTTGTTCTGAATTGAGTATTCAAAGGAAATGTGGACAAATATCATTGGGATCTTGTAGCCAAGACACCCTATTGCAGCATCTCTGAGACTGCTGCAATGTACCTCTCTGGTTAGGTATGCATCTCTAACTCTTTGATTTATGGATGTTGTATTGTTACAATCTTATCTCTGAATTGGCTTTCTGATTGTTTTATTATGTAATTGGCATAATACAATTTTACCTGATATAAAATGTAAAGCTTTGATTCATTCTGAATTATCCTGAATTCTTTTTTATCTAGTAGATTAAGTGGAGTCTGCGCTACCTTTATGATTCGACATGATTAGATTTGATTCTAAGGCACACTTGACTGTACAGAGCAGTGTGGCACGACAGCATGGAGATCTTTTATCATCTAATTGCTGAAATTAGCAAGTTGTCTTGAAGTCCACTACTTTTTAGGATGAGTGAGCAGTTGGCCACCAGACTGTTTGAGTATTAGTTAATCCTGCATCCTCTGACTAAGTTCAGCGTGTCGACATACTGTCCGTGAGAAGACACGCAAACCCGAGGCATGAAACTCTGAGCGGCGTTTGGTCCCTAATGAACGTATAACTGAAGAGTATGGGATCAGATATAGATCAAAACTCTGAATTAGGTCATAAATGATGAATGTGATTCATTCATACAACTAGAAATAGTCTAAATTTTACGATCACTTAAAATTGGAGTCAGATTAAATTCTGAGCTAAAAAAAAACAAAAATAAATAAATTCTATTAAATAACACAATTAAAGATCTGACCGGGACTTAATTTTGAATCTCGCTCCTGCCAGGATTTAGGCCGAACCGGACCGGTCCTGCTTATATTTAGCATTTGTTGTCCTGCTGCCCTACCCGCCTCGTTTTCTAATCACCCAGCCCGTTCCCGCTTATGGACAGGAACAAAACCGAAAACCACCCAGCTATACAGAGCCCAGACAGCATATAACAAACTCTCTGTATAAAAAAAGTTAGACCGCTCCCGCGCTTTATTCGGAAATTTATTTCAGCGCCGCAAGAATGCAGACCTCTAAACACGATTCTTTTCAAAAGCACTAGAAAAGGCTAACATGCATTAAACCTTCAACCACACTGTTAGTTTCGTCATTGGATTAACAGATAGACTTCTACAATTTCAACTCAAATTTATGAAAAATATGAACAAGCATAATTTTTAAAGAGCGCAGTTCAAACCTAATGTTCTTGTCATGAAATCCTTATTTCTTCTGTGAAACATGAGGACTGTTTAGTGCCGTTTCATGCAATTAAAGTGAATACGGACAAAGCCTCTTGAACAAAAAATATGACCGTAAAAGCACTACTGGGCTGTCGGATGACTTTAAATAACCAGGAATTTGAAAACCACAAAAGAAGCCGATTCCACAAACGAAGCATATATATATTTATATTCAACGAAAGAAACATGAAAGAAGCTTTGAAGGAAGCTGCGAATGAGAGAATTACCTTTCTGTTTAATTAGCCACCGGGTCGAGGGTTCAGACAAATTCCTCCTCACTCTGATGAAGTCTAGTTACGGCGTGATATAAATAGCCTTAACAACCTGCCGTGAAGTTTGTTTTTAATCTGCACCTTTAATCCGTAGTGGAGCCTGCTCTGTGCTTCTGCTCACTTTAATTTCCTCTCTCGCTGCTTAAAGAGAGTAGAGCGAGAGAGCAGAGCGCAAGGCCAGTAATGAAGCGATTGTGCCAATGGATTTCTCTAATAAAAAAGGACTTCCTCCGACCCCATGAGCTCAGCCGGCCCTTCAGCTCCACCTCTGCTCTCATACTGTGTGTGTGAATACTGTACGTGTACGACGACAGGCCAGCCGCTTTTAGTAGATGGAGCACTGAGTGTCTTTCTTTAACTGATGGAGGAGGAAAAGCAGAAATGGGTACATTATGTCAGTAGGACTGGAGAGAGTTGCAGTGAGTAAATAGCACAAACAGATCTGTTCACTCCTCTGAGCTAATGCAGTGAGCGTGCTGGGGGAAACTTTTCTAGAAATATTTTTGTTGGCAGGTGCAGAGGACACTGAAAAGTAATTTGTTTTTGTTTCTGCGTCACATCGGCGAGCGGCAAATCTGGTGTGCGACACCCATTAAAGCCAATCACAACCTTTTCTGTTTAGTTCGTGATCAATCATTGGTGTTTAAGGATTTGCTCAACAGCACTCCAAAATAAATAAGTATAAAAATAAATAATAAATAAAAAATAAAGTAAGGAAATAAGCATTGAACACATCGCTCAATCAAGTCAGGTGATTGGCTGGGCCATTCTACAGCTAAAGTTTCTTTCTCTGAAAGCATTTGCGAGTCTCCTTGGCTGTGTTTGGATCATTGTCTTGCTGAAATGTCCACCCTGGTTTAATCTTCATCACCTTTATAACGTAGATGTTGGACTGAAGCAGATTATATTCATTCACACTGACGAAGGGCAGAGGGTTGCTGAAGAACTACTGAGATTTCAGCTGCTTTCACTGCCTTTTTCACACCTCCCTTTCTTCATGTGTTCAATACTTTTTCCTGTGTCATTGCATTTTATTACAGATGACTTATGAGAGAAACACAAGGCAGGTATTCATGGGATATACACACGTTACAATCAGATACCACTTTAAACACTTTCCCCTCCAAAAACTAATCGATATACACACATATCGAACCATGACAAGAGAACCAATCGCTTTTTGTTTCATGAACCATCCCAACCCTAGTACTTAGGGCAACACATTGAAATTAAGATGAGATTAGGAACAATATCAGCCAATAAATGAAGCAAGTATCGCAGATATAAGTAAAACAGATAGAAAGAAACCATGTATGTAATCTGACCTTTCCACCAAGTTACCTTTACATGGACACACACACACACAAACACAAACACACACACACACACACACACACACACACACACACACACACACACACACACACACACACACACACACACACACACACACACAGACACACACCTAACAGTACCTGACTATATTGTTTTTGTTTTGTTTTTTATTGTTGTTTTGTTATGGTTTTTTGTTGATGTTTTTTTCTGTATTTGTATGATCCCAATTTATGTACCTTTTTGCATATTCCAATAATGATAAAAAAATAAATAAAAAAAAATAAATTAAGGTGAGATTTTGAAGTGGAAAGCAGCATAAAACATGCTCCGATTATCTGGTGTATGCATTTTATGTGTGTCAATAAGTGATCAGGACTGATTATTTCTGGGTCATGTCAGCCTGCTGTTTTGAGGAAACTATTTTGCATATTGTCAGAAAAATTTGTACAAATTATACAATATATAAATTTAGATGATTGCACTTGGATAAAAATGTATTATTTTTAAAAGGAGGCATACTCCCATATCCCACCCCTAAACCCAACCGTCATCGGTCATACTAACATGAATTACATTGTATTTAATTATACGAATTAGCCACTTAATCAAAAAGTTGTGATTTGCGATGAGATTGCATTGGTTATGTTTGTAAAATAATCACTACTTCCTATGTTTTGGAGAGATACAAATCTAATTGTAAAGTCTGCACACAGTTCTGTGGTGTTTTCTGTACAGGCATTCATGGGCTGCCACTGCTGTGCAATTACAGCATTTAAATGATTGGTCTATTATTGTGGTGTGAACTATTTTAGATAAACCAGCCCTAATCAGCACGCACAAACAAAATGCAGAACGGCTCTGGTGTTTTTTCTGTTTCTTTGTCTCTCTCTCTTTATGGTCAGACTTTTTGGTCTGGTTACTTGATGTAAATGAAAAATATAATATGGATTTTTTTGGCTGCAAGTGACTATAAATGTCACCGACTCGGTCCCAGTCATTCCCCTCACTGGCCAGCAGAGGCCACCATCACCGGACTTCAAAGCATTACATCATCCACTTACACTGACAAGCATGCACACCTGCAGCTCATCCTGTTAATGACCCACGCTTACACATATAAGCAGCACACACACCAGTCCAGTGCGAAGTCTTGTTCTGCCCTGTCTGACATTACTGAGCGTTATCTCCTGGCTTGATTCCCCGTGTATTACCTGGACTGTTCCTGACCTCGTGTTGCCTTCTGCCTGCCCTGAACCTTGCTTGTTATCTCGACTCTAAACCACGCCGCCTGCCGCTGACCCATGCCTGCTGCATTACCACTTGCCTGCCAGCTGCCAGCCCTTAGACCCATATTGACTGCTATTGATGTGAGTTCGCACGTAAGTGCGTATTTTGTGTTTGAACAGTGTCTAATAAATATACTGCAAATGGATATCTCCGTGTCCGGCTCCCCGTTACAATGAAGAACGATTTTGTGAATTGATTATTTGGGAATATGATCACTGGCTTCATTGGGCCCTATCATACACCTGGCGCATTAAGGCGCAAGACGTGTATGACGCGATTTGTTTCAATTTTAAATAGCAAATCCATTTGCTCCACTTTGTGAACTCATGGGTGTGCTGGTCTAAAAAGGAGGTGTGTTAAGGCACATTTTTTTGCACGTTTCTATTTTGAGGAACATTAAATTGTTACAAAAATAATTTTTTTGCGTAAATATAAAAACCACTACCTCCATGCCTTCCTCTTGGGGTGGGGGCTTTTTCAGCTTACTCATGACAGTTTGCATTTGTATAATAGTAATGTTTTGTATTAGGGACTAATTTTGTATAAAAGGGACTATCTAGCCCTTCCCCTTAAGCCTGGTTTATACTTCTGCGTCAAGTGACCGGCGTAACCCACGGCGCATGCAACGCCCGTAGCTGTGCATTTATACTTCTGCGCGCTGTCTCTGTTGGTTTGCATTAACACTTCTGAAACGCTAGTTGGCAGTGAGGTGTAAATGCTCCTCTGTGTCGAGTTTCTTCGCTGCTGTTTTGCATTTCCTGAACACTTCCTGGATGTACAAGTGGCTCAAACTCGCTCATTTTGAGGCAGGAACCGGCGGACGTGCAACAACTTTAACTATGAGGTAAACACAAAACAAAACTTTCCATCCGGAGCTCCTTCACGGGACTCCACATTTGTAAACAATCGCTACATTGGGCTTGCGCCATTCGCGCGGCTCTCTGTCCAGCCCAGACTCGTCAGCGCTACTAAGCCGACCAATCACAGAGCTTGCGCTATGCGTTGTTGCGACGTGTAGTTACATTTTTTGAGAGGTGCACGTCAGTGACGCCGACGGCCACGGCGAAGGGCTATGCGTCAGCGCCGTAGCATACACCGGCGTTTGACGCAGAAGTATAAATCAGCCTTTAGCCCTACGCCTTCAAGCTAAAGAGAATTGGGACCCCTCTGTTTGCGCATTCATGTGAAGGGGTAAGAGGAAGGGCTAAGGGGTAGAACTGGGATTGGGCCTTTATTATACAACATTTATTCTGAAGATTTTGAATCTTGCACATAACAAATATACTAATTTACAAAAAAAAGAACAATTAACATTGAAACTAATAAAAACTAATATCAAAATATGAATTAATAAATCAAAACGAAGTAAAAACTAAAATTAATAAAAAATCCCAAACTATTATAACCTTGGTCTTGGTCATTTTACAAACAACACAACAGCATGCATCGAATATATTGTGGCAAATCAGCTGAAATCGGGTCTTCTGAACCCATTGCATTAGATCTGAGTGAAAGCAAGGCTTGTGTATCTTACGCAGAGCGTGTGAGACTCCGCAGAGGAGGTTATCTGTAATGTTTCATTCCTCTCACACACATAATATGCAATATTCTGAGGTCATATGAGTGGCTTCTTCAGGAAATGACAGCGCAGGTTGACATTTTTATGTGAAGCCACTTAATATTCCTCAGAATGCAGAACGCACATTTTATTTGACAGTCATGAGTCACCAAATCTGACTGCAGATTTTATAGTAATTACTTTTCTTTTTAAATATGGATTCTTAATACACATCTAATTCTCATTGATCCTCTTGATTTGATTATTCGCAGCTCAATCCCTCTACAGCTTGCACCAGAATCTATTTCTCATGTAAAGCACATAGATGTGATATTAGCATCTTCGCTGTGAACTGTCAGTCTGCAGGCTCTTGACACAAAACAAGCAGTGTTTTCTGCCTCGGAAAATGCCGCAGGCTTGGAAAAATGTGCCAACTGCTTTCTATTAATACACTTTGCCTTTTTATCTCTTCTATTTAGCCTGTTGTTTTAGGATTGCTAATAAACGTGACGCCTGTGTAAACACCGTCCTTGGCTTTTCTCCTGGGAAGAGACACGTGCATTTTAATTCCGAGTGCAAATTCAGAGCAATTATTATTAGAGGCGTTTTGTTGCAGGAGATCAGTTCATTGATAGTGTTGTTGCGTAAATAATCGGCACGAGCCACCGTCTCAATCAAAGTCAGCCTGAGTCAATACGGCTTCCTGGTTTTGATCAATGTTTGATATCTTATTCAAATTAAGTCACAGATAAAGTTCAAGCACATGAAATAAAGCGAGAACATAAGTATTGAACTCGTCATGATTTTCCTGGGAATAATATTTCTAAAGGAGCTGTTGATATGGAGTTGAACCAGATGTTGATAAGCGAAGTTTATTCATAAGCTAATTTCGAGAGGATCACATGATTATGATAGAACACGGCTGGTTCCGCATTAGCATGTATGATCCACCAATCAGGCCATTCCTACCCCACTATAAAGAGCCAGGGTTTTTACTACAGTCATCTTCAATTTGAAGAATCCCCCCTACCTCTTCACCTTTCCCTTCATAGGGCGGCACGGTGGCCCAGTGGTTTTCACTGTTGCCTCACAGCAAGAACGTCACTGGTTCTAGTCCTTTAACAGGCCGGCGGTCGTTTCTGTGCATAGTTTTCTATGTTCTTCCCGTGCTCGCGTGGGTTTTCACCGTGTCCTCTGGTTTCCTCCCACATTCCAAAAATATGCACAACAAGTGAATTGATCAATTTAAGTTTAGCACTACAGTCAATCTCTCATCCAGCAGCATATCTCTTCATAGCATTATTTTAGTCATCAGCTCTTATCAAGGAGTTGTCGAGATCTACCTGAGATCAAAGCTCCCCTCTCGCCCTGCAAACGGGAGGGAGCCCGGGGGTCAAGGACCTTTTGAGCTCAGGGTTCTCTCCCGGGACAGCATGCCAAACTTGCTTATAATCTATCATCAGCTAAGTGTGAACTCTTGGAAAAAAAAAAAAAAAAAAAAACCCAAACAATACAAACATAAAAAAATAAATAAAAAATCTGTAAAATGAGTTATGCGTAACAATGAATGACACAATGAGAACGTGTTGAACTACTGAAATGTATTTAATACTTTATATAAAAGGTTTTTTTTGGTGACTGCAGCTTAAATATGCCTCTTATATGGAGAATAGTCACATGCATTGCATTTTTTTCCCCACATACTTTAATGGAGTGTAATTTTAATGCTTCTGTGGGTCTCGTCTATCAAATCTGATCTGTACTTTGTATTTGTATTGAATTGTTGGTGATTGGCTGGGCTGTTCTACAGCTTGTTTGTCTTTCTCTGAAAGCATCTGAGAGTTTCCTTGGCTGTGTTTGGATCATTGTCTTGCTGAATTGTCCACCCTGGTTTCATCTTTATCATCCTGATAATGTAGATGTTGGACTGAAGCAGATAATCTTTATTTACACCGACGAAGGGCAGAGGGTTGCTGAAGAACTATTGAGAGATTTCAGCTGCTGTCTGGGCTTTCACTGATTTTCTACACCTCCCTTTCTTCATGTGTTCAATACTTTTCCCTGCATATTTTTTTCCCTGCATCATTTATTCTTTGTATGTATCCGCTTGTTAAGTGTGACGTCACGCGAAGCGGCTTCCGGGTCCAAGCTCTCTATTCAACTGAATGGGGAGACTCATGAAATGGTAATAATAAACGTTTACAAAGTGATTTAATGCTATCGAAAATCACGAACGCAGTATATATGTCCATGCCTAATATCCGATGGCCAGAAAGTGATTTATTTTTTTTAAAATTCTTAAATTTTTGGTATTTATTATGCAGCAAGCCCAGAGATTGTTGTGTACACTATGATTTTATATAAAATTAACTTTAATGTGTGATAGGAATAAAACGTGATCATAAACAGATGATTTCTCCACTCAAATGAATAGTGGCTTGGACCCGCAAACAGTATTACATACGTCACAAACACGTCACCACTTAACAAGCGGATAGAGTTATTTGGTTGTTACCAACATCCAGGGACAATTTCAAGTCAACGGCACCTTTTAGAAATATGTTTTCTGGGAAAAATGGTGACTTTTAAGATAATATATATAGAAAAATATATAGATAAACATCCTAGGGCTAGGTGATATGGGCAAAAAAAAATCATATCTCTGTGTTTTTTAGGAGGAATGACTGTATGCGATATATATCTACTATTTTCCCATAAATGAGTACATGAGAGTCAGAGCCTTTATTAAAACTTTATTAAACAGTTTTTGAGCAAAATATAATTTAAACAGAGGCGTTTCCCTCCCTGTTATTATCATCATTAGAATTATCATTCTTATATTGTTTAAAGTTCTTCCACCTGTATGCTAGTTTAAAGTTATGAGCTTATACATAGAGGCTAATACCCACGCACACTGGATTACTGTAACTATTGCAGTGGGCCATTTTTAAGCCCACCTTAATTGTTTTGTTGTGCTCTGAAATACAACATTTGAATGTTTGTAAAAATAAAGCCTATTGAACAATGCACTGATATTATTTAGTTTCAAATACAATATATTAACATTTTAATGTAGAAACATACAACATGGGTGTCCTAAGGAGCAAAAATTCATCTTATGCTGTTGTGTCATCACTCATATTGCAAGTCAAATCTCTCCGGCCATTCATTTGGGATGCTTTTCATGAACTCGCCCCCATGTCAAACTAATTGAATAGTCCTGAACTGAACAGTCGTATATATACTGCATGAGTTGTTTTTTTTTCTTTTGATTTTTTTGGGTAACACTTTAATGTAGGGACCGATTCTCACTATTAACTAGAGGCTTAATACTTGCCTACTATTAAGATATTGGCTGTTTATTAGTACTTAAAAAGTACATGTTATGCATGATCTTATTCTACATCATTAATAACCAATACCTAAACCTAACCATCAACATAATAACTAGTAATAAGTAGGGCCAGACAGAATCGGTGGGAATGTTTTGCTATTTATGCAGAAAGTTTTGTAGAAAAAAATCTGCGGACTTATGTGGAAGAAGTGCACCTATAAAGTGTAAACAGCTTTTTAAATAAGTAATTTAAGTAAAATAACACGTATGATTCTTGGTTTATGCGAGTATTACAATGATTTGTATATATCCTTCTTTCTTAAAAAAAATAAACAGAACAATTAATTTATGAAAAAAGAAGATTCTTTTCAACTTTGAATTAACCTTCTCAAAATTTGACCTGCTGTTTTCCGTGAAGACACTCGGTCTAAAAAAGAAAATGAGTTCAAAATAACTCCAAGTACATTTCAATTTCTGCTTCTGGAGGCAAAGCATCCTTATCTGCAGCAGAAACAAGCAAGTATCCACTTAGGAACCTTCAGCAGGGATGAAAAAAAATGAGCAATTTCATGCTGAGATTAGAAGTGCGAAGCCGAGGTGGAAGTGCCATTGACAGACTAGGAAAACAATCTCAATTTTTTTAGGGTCGCCGGAAAATTGGAGAAGTTAGTCACAGTTCTGAAGTACAGGTTAAAATGGAGCTGGAAATACAGTGGTTATGCCACGACCAATGCCTTTGCAAATTCAAGATGCTCCATGCACCAGGCTTTCTCAGTGAATCAAAACATAAAACGGCGAACAGCTTTTTATTTTATTATTATTATTATTATTTAATACAGGTTTTCAGCTGTATGTGAGGCAAACACAAAAATTCAACCCAGGCTCATTATTGATACATACCCCTATCTAGGCTTGGATGGTATTACAGTAATATAGTATACCGCTGGATCTAAAGATAGCAACACTATAATTTTCAATAGGGGTGTCAAAATTAATTGCTTCTTCGGTGCACCGCAATGCAGATGGGGACAATTCGATATCGGTTCAGTAATAGATCATAACCGGTTATTACGTCCTGACATCACTTAACTCCTATGCGCAATGTTGCAGTAGAATACTATAGTGAAGGAGGCGAGGGCGATAAATAACGCTCTTACTACTTAAAAGGCAGATAGTTATGCACAATTCAACTGCTCGTGAGTTTGCTGAAAAGTCTTTCGTTGACTGAAGAAGGCACAGCACACAAGCCGATATTTCATTAGTATCGAGAAAAGCTGTAAAAGCCCATCTTTGCCTCTTTCTCTCTTTCACTTTGGACAAATGACCCGCTGCTGGCCTGTTTTTGAGGTAACTTTTCCTCTCCTCTTGCCTGTTAAAGCGATACTTGTGGATCCAGACATGAGCGTGCCTGAGCTGCGAGTTTTCTCCACTGTGTCTTTTACGGATTACCTGTGCTAACCGTGTATTATGCATGTAGACTGTAACCGTGGCTGTTTTTCCCGCGTGACTCATCGGTGAACACACCGCTTTCATTTCTAAAGCTTTTTCTGTTGAGCAGGTGAAGACACTGACGAATCATAGGGGTGTAAGACATCGCTCAAAAAAAAAAGCGGGAGAATATTTACATTAGTTTATTATAGTCTAAATATTTACAGTCTATAAATGCTCATGCTGTCTTTTGTGCATGTATTGGAGTTTTGTTTGATACATTCAGAAAGAGTGTTTTCTTTGAGCAGGTAAAGTTAAAGCTACAGTTCATAAATAAGAATGCTTGTATTAAAGGACAATATTGTATTACAAATAATATGTAAATATTAATATATTTAAAGATATTTAAAAAAAGATTTTTTTGTGAAGAAAAAATCTAATTATGTATGTAAAAAAGCATCGCCAATTCACCGAGATATCAAATTGAACTGAATCGATGGCATGATAATCGTAACCGAACCGTGAGACCAGTGTAGGTTCACACCCCTAATTTTCAATACCGTTATGCTGTCATAAAAAATGCACTTACATAGGAGACAAAGATAAAATATTATATATATATATATATATATATATATATATATATATATATATATATATATATATATATATATATATATATATATATATATATATATTTATTATGTCTAAAAATTTGTATGCATGGTTTTCATTGTGGGACAGCATGGAGGAGAAAGACAGAGGTGGGGATGATGGCGAGTCACACACCAAATATTGGCAGTATTTCGGGTTTCGACTGAATGAGAAAAAAAAGAGGCTGTAAATGCAGACAAGGAAATTTGTGCAACAAAAAGGTGACCACGATAGATGAAAATACCTCAAACCTAAGGTTGCATATATGGTTTTCAGTTTCTGAAAGGCACAAGCGAACAGTCTAGTGATGCTGTCTAAGCCTTACACAATTTTTTTATTATGCACGGTAATACTATAAACTGAGGTAAAATAGGGAGGTTTGACTGTATCAACATTTGTATACTGCCCAAGCCTACCCTTATATACATTTTTGGAAATTGCGAAAAACATCCCAGGAGGTATATATTTTTTGCATTTCTTTTAATGGCGAATCGACCAGAGGCCACTGTATACGCTGTTTCAGATCTCAAATTACTCTTGCTAGTGCCTTTTGTGCCGGCTCTTCTCGCGTAAATCCACCAGAGGGCGTTGTCGCCTGACTGACTGACTGTCCGATGACCGATCCATCCCCCAACCAATCCCCTTTCCTAAACCCAACCAATAGTATTTTTAAAAGCACCAATTGACCCGGTTACCCCCTTCCCTAAACCCAACAGACAGTGTTTCCAAAAGCAGTCAAGAAAAACAAAAGCACTCGCTGCTGCTTGATTTTTACTACTTTTTAAAAATTTTATCACATTTTCTCCATATTATTTACTTGTTTGTTTTATTTTAAGCTTTTTGTTTTACTTGCTTTCTGCAAGCGTTTTTTATCAGGTTCGAACTCTGCCGTTGCGGTCAACTCCTCTCTCAAGTTTGCCAACATACAAGGCGAGCCACTGGGCAAACTGGTAACAGAGGAAAAGCCTTTTACATGGAGTATAGAGGTCAGCAAAAAGAAACAGAAGCCGTTGGCAGCATCATACCGACCGAGTTTATTTTGAAGACTAAGTGCAGCCATACGTAGCTCTGACTACAAAATTCACAATCAGAAATTCACAATTCAGAAATGTATACTGGGGTATGTTTTTGCAATGAGCTTGGGTTAGAAAAATAATCACATAATTGTCATGTGAATATGATGTTTACCCAAATGCAAAATCTATTCTGCATGTGTGCACTGCTAACAATGCTTTTCTTACACTGTAAGATAATAATGTTAAGTAGCAGTTTCTGTATTTTTGTGATTCTTAAGTTTCAGTTTAGTTTATTAAATTATAAATAGAGCACTTTCAAAACGGCTAGAGGCTTAATTGAGCCAGTGCAGATAAGTTAAAAACACTAACAGCAGATTAATTCTCGTTAAAGGCAAAAGAGAACAGGGGAGTTTTCATTTGTGTTTTCCATTTATTAACCCATTTATGAATTGCATAATGGGATGTTGACTTTTGCTATGTTGACTTTTGATGTTGAAAATTCAAATCTGCAGTTTAACAGAGTGACTTTTATTGATGTTTTAGTAGTTTGAAATAATAAACAGTGGTCCCCTTACTGTAACGCGATACACCTTTCACAGCCTCGCAGATTTGCAGTATTTTTTCAGCCTGATCTCACGAGAAAACGTAAGTATTTTACGTTTTGCCAGTTTAGTGGCTAATTCGTACGAATTCGTACGAGTTCAGTCGTACGAAATGGTACGATTTTAAAAAAGAGGCGTGGCACCTGACCCCACCCCTAACCCCAACCGTCATTGGGGGATAAGCAAATCGTACTAAATTGTACGAATTAGATCATACAAATTCATACGAAGTAGCCACTAAATGAAAAAGTTACGAATTGCCGTGAGATTGTGTTGGGATTTTTGTGCAATTTGACATCGTTTTTTTATTTTTTTTTTACAGCGCATGGTGTTCTGTGTTTAGATTATCTGTAGTCAATTGTCAATCAATCTCCTCCATGCGTTGTCTTTAACTGTACGTTCACATCGAAATTGGCGAGAGCATCAAAGAACCTGGAAGTCATTCATTTAACGCCTGCAACAGGCGGCGTTAAGTACCGTGGAGCAGCGCGGCACATCTTCGCTGGTGTGGACGTCGAGGACAGTTGAAGTCAAGTCAACTTTATGGTAATGAGCTATGAAGCAGTTCAGCAGCAAGCAACCGAAATGTAGAAGTCCAACGCTTGAGAGGATTTCAGAGAACACAGTCACTGTGAACTTTGTTTCCAACAACAGTTGTTCCCAAGGGTTTGATTATTGCTGTCGCCGGATTTTCAATTATTTGCAATGTTTTCTTACAGGAACATACATTTAAAAAAAATCACTGGCCAGTTACTGATGTGCATTAATGTTTTATATGTTTTTTTTTTCTTTAAAAAAGCGTGAATCCCATGCGACAATACAAAACAGTATTGCTGCTTTAGATATTTTCAGACATATGGACACATTGGATAGTTAAGTGGAGCAAAGCCACACCACATGCAACTTGATCTTTCATATTCAAATGAATTTGATAATAAGTGTGCATCATTTTCACTCTAGAGAGCACATTTCATGCGGGAATGTAACTGATATGCTGTTAAAGTCCCCTTTAAATATGAGATCAATGTTTAACATTTTGATGCTCCCACCGCCAAAGCTGAAGTTAGACAGTGTTGTCGCCAGGGCGGCAAGAGCGACCTTTGTCATTCTCGCTGCTTTTGGACATACAGTTACAGTGCAGAATGCATTTAGCTTGTCAAATTTACACAAATCTTCGATTGCTAGCAGCGTAACTCTAAATTGCTGTACTATATGTTTGCAAGTGTTCTCCGCAACAAATGGCATAATGTCAACAAATCTTTCTCTGCACCCTCAAAGATACCTTTGGTAGCATACAAACGGCAGAGGAAGATGCTAACCATCACACAAAAAGTTAAACTTCTGAACATAATAAAGGAAGGTAGAAGTTATATTGTTGTAAGGCGCCATTACGGAATGAATCTTCTGCTCGTTACTTTCGGTTTTACACCCTTAAAACATCTATAACCTATAATAATTGAAAAAATAAAGCAGATTACTATGTGGATTTGCCTATTGCGTGTTATTATTAGAATGTAATGAACAAGAAATAACATTTAGAGGAATAAATCTGTAAATTAACTGAAATAATAATAATAATAATAATAATAATAATAATAATAATAATAATAAAATTAATAATAAATAAATATAGTATTTTTCTGGACATTCAAAGCACTTTACACATTGGGGAGAATTTCCTTATCGACCACCAGTGTGCAGTATCCACCTAGATGACACTCCAGCAGCCATATTGTGCCAGTCCTCAGTTAAACGTCTCATCCAAAAGACGGCGCTCAATAAGCAGCATAGAGTCCTCTTCACTATACTGGGGCAACACGACCAACAAAGATGGCAGGTTGAGCACCCCCTGCTGCCCTCACTAACACCACTTCTGGCAGCAACCTAGCTTTCACGTGTCTCCCATCTAGGTACTGACTGGGCGCAGTCCCGCATAGCTTCAATGGGTGATCATGTGAGAGTTGTGGAGAGCTACCTGCCGGCTACTGGTGGTTTATTACAAGGTTTTTGTATCGTAGTTTACAACACCAACACAGAAAATATATCACTTTAAACTATTTGAAATGTCAATAAAAGTGATTTTTAAAAACTTTTTAAAGTTGGAAGTTGTTGGAAGAAAGATCAAGGTCCTATAATGCAATTCAAAAGCAGAAGTAAATGAAAAAATAAAAAAATAAGGAAAATTGATAATTTATGGACTTTTTTTACAGTGTACTTAGAGTTTTTGTCTTGTTTCTAGTCCAAATATTTAAAAAAATCTTAAATAAAGAAGCATTTTCTAGACCAGTTGGTTTGTTTTCAGAAAAAAAAAACTGTGAAATTTAAGTTTTTCTCAAAGTATGTTTAATTATCTGCCAATAGGGTAGGTAAAATCAACATATTTCAAAACAAAAGTGTGATATTTAAATTTGATTTAAACCACAAGGGGGAAAAAAACCCTCAAATTTAACTTATTATTTCTGAAAAAGTATTTCTTTAAAAAAATAAATGCTCTACAAGACAAAAACTAAGAAAAGCATTTTTTTTTTGTAGTGATATGGTGGTAACAATTACAGTACTGTTCCTTAAACACTCAATCCTCTAAGAAATCTGACCAGATTTTTGTAGAGGCGGATGGAGAGATGAATAATGCTGTTTATTAGTCTCTGCGGTATAATCTAAGCTTTAAATGTGGTGAATGAGCGTATGCCACACTGTATATTTCTATCATTTGGAGGCTTCCGAGACGGCTGGGAGAAGATGATTGACATCTTTATGAAACTATCAAGCACAGTAAAATGCGACATTCTCCCAATGTCACACATCAGCAGTTGGAGAAGAGCCAGTAGCGGCGCTTTCATCATTATGGTGACACAAGTTAAAGCGACGGCTCTCAGCTGGTTTCACTGCATTGGACATCAAGACTGGGATGATTTTACCATTTTGTCTTCTGAATTGCAATGATTTTATGCTCTCAGCGGACATTTACCTTTTGTGTATTTGTGGTTGAATGCATGGCATGCATTTATCCATTGGTATGTGCAATTTGGCTGTAGAATTTACTGATGAAGCCGTGCCAGAATACCAAAGTTTTGATTAGATGGTTTTTGTATAACACTGACGTTTTGACGATTTGCGGTAACTTACTGGCAGCTCCTGCAACCGCAACTGCCCCTTTACAGTAACTTATCTGTAAAGGTTTTTTACAGTACACTGTAAAAAATTCCTGTAAATTTACGGTGAAAATAAACAGCAAAATACTGTTTTAATGTAAAAACAAAGTTGCCGTTTTTTACAATGCATCATGGGAAGACTTGCTCACTTCAGTTTGAGTGGTTGAGCAACAACAGTAAGGGCACTGTAATTTAACGGTTTTATACCATATTTTTTTCTGTGCACACAAGACGCCATTTTGGATTATCTACATGAGGTAAGTTTGCAGCTCCATATGTGACTAACTATCTGTAAAGTACCTGTTAGTTTTTAAAATCACATGTAAACATCCAATAAACACACAACTGCAACAATGATTTGACTGTGTGAATTTGAAAAGCAAGATTAGCATAAGGACTCGGTAACGTTAGTCCTCACATCTCCTGGAGCCTGGATGGATATTTTACCTGAACTTTTAGGAACAGTGCAAATGTTGAACGTTATAATTTGTAGTTACATGAACTGGTACATTGCCCTGCATTTTATGACAGATTTGAACTGCGTGCCTCTGTTTGAAACTCCAAGGTACTTACAAGAAAGGATAATTGGATAATTTGGATATTTTCAACGAGGTAAGAAGCTATATCTGTAAACGTAATATCTTTAAATTACTTATTACATTTAAATATCATGCCATAAACATCCAATCAACACATAACCAAAGCACCTGTTTATTTAAATGCAGGATCCGACCGTGTGAATGTCTTGAGAAGAGAAAGGGGGTAACTTTAGCCTAATTTAGCAAGCTAACGATAGCTGGAGGACTCATTTTCCCATCACACACAGGTAAGAATGTTAAACCTAGATTTTACATGAACTTTGAGTGAAGATTGTACAGAATTTATTTTTTTCATGTGGTTACATGTGTAACTTGCATATTTGGTCCATTTTATTACAGATACACCTTTTCATTTGCAACTCCGGTGCTTCTAAAAATAACATTTTAAGATCGAGTGAGACCTTTGTTATTTTTACGTTATTGCAGTTGGTTTATATAGAAATTGACTAGAGTTACAATCAGATTTTATGCTTGGTAACGTTACCTAAAGTGGCAGAGCTTTTAATCTTTTTTTGTAAGGAGTAACTGCTATTATAATGAAAATTCTTTACAATTCATTTTTGACCAATAGATGTCTGCCACCACTGCTAATCTTGGAAAGATGGGTAACCTGCCTATGACTCCTCATTTGATTCTGCCTGGTAAGTATTTTGTAATTAAAATAGGGAAAAAATCTAATTTGTGTCCCGCTATAGACTTTGCTGGTTTGTATTTGACGAAATAGATTCATTCATTTTTAATTCATTAAAGCAAGGTCTCATTTAGTTAGAAATGTATGTATTTGTTTTGATCTGATACCCAAAGAAATAAACTTGCCTTTTAGAAGCCTAGTTATCCTTTAGTATTACTATTGACATACTATTGTCAATGTTTTAACACATGCTTAAGACATTCTGTCACTTTTCATTATCTTTGAATCTCAGATTACCTGGTTTGATTTCTTGTTGTTGCTTATTATAGTTATTTAAATATTTATTTTAATTTTGAAAAATTATATTGTATGGCTTTATCACTTCTTGCATAATTTACACCAAGCCTTTCAAAACAAATGATAAATCACAGAATTAATCTCCAGAATAATTCCTAAATAATACTTTAATCAACCAATTTATTAAAGGTTCAGATGATACTTTGGGCCAGTGGATAAAGCAATGGATGGTCAGCATGGAAGGCAGAGTAATCTGTGAGGGTGAGCATGCACACTGGAATTCCTTCAAAGGTAATATGTTTGCACTTACATATTTTTTGTTTAATTTAGCATGAGGACTTCATGGAATAGAATATTGTTATGTCCAACTTGTCACATGTGTGTTTGTGTGTATACACTACAAGTAAAAAGTTTGGAATCAGAAATATATATATATATATATATATATATATATATATATATATATATATATATATATATATATATATATATATATATATATATATATATATGTCGTATAATAAGCTTCTTGTGCTCACAAAGGCTAATCAATACTGTAATAGAAACAAGGACAAATACAGCAAAAACTGTAATATAGTGAAATGTCAGTTAAATAGTATATATTTATCATAAACTAATTAAATCATGTACTGATATTTTATTGTATTTAGTTTAAAATGTGATTCTTGTATTTTAAAGTTAAATTTTAATCATCATTAAAAATACTAGTCCTCAGTGTCACATAATTCTCATGGTGCTTAATATAACCTGCTAAGAATAAACATTTATTGTTGTTGTCATAACTTTGTGAAACAATACAATACACATTATTCATTCATTTTCTTTTCGGCTTAGTCCCTTTATTATTCCAGGGTTGCCACAGCTTAATGAACCGCCAACTTATCCAGCACATGTTTTATGCAGTGGATGCCCTTCCAGCTGCAACCCATCTCTGGGAAACATCCATACACACCCATTCACACACATGCACTACGAACAATATAGCCTACCCAATTCACCTGTACCACATCTTTAGACTTGTGGGGGAAACCAGAGCACCAGGAAGAAACCCACGCGAACACGGGGAGAACATGCAAACTCCGCACAGACCAAGCCAAGTCTCGAACCAGTGACCTTCTTGCTGTGAGGTGACAGCACTACCTACTGCGCCACCACGTCAGTACACATTATACAATACTATTTCAAAGTACCATTGAAAATTAATTACTTTTACTCAAACTAAATTGTTCAAGCATGAAAGTAAATTAGACAACGCGGTGGCTCAGTAGGTAGTGCTGTCACCTCACAGCAAGAAGGTTGCTGGTTCAAGCCTCGACTGGGTCAGCATTTCCGTGTGGAGTTTGCATGTTCTTCTTGTGTTCGCGTGGGCTTCCTCCGGGTGCTCCGGTTTTCCCCACAGTCCAAAGACATGCGATACAGGTGAATTGGGTAAGCTAAAATTGTCTGTAGTGTATGAGTGTGAATGAGAGTGTATGGGTGTTTCCCAGTGATGGGTTGCAACTGGAAGGCCATCCGCTGCGTAAGACATATGATGGATAAGTTGGCGGTTCATTCCGCTGTGGCGACCCCAGATTAATAAAGGGAAAAAGCCAAAAAGAAAATGAATGAAGAAATGAATAAAAGTAAATTAATTTTTTATAATGCAAAAAAGATTAAAAAAAAAATTTACTTTTTTTTATCAAACAATCGTAAAAGAATGTATCAGTTTCCAAAATACTTTGAAGCTTTTTTTTTTTAGCACTGATCATTATAAGAATCAATATTAGTGGTTTTGTACCAATAATATAATGATTTCTTAAGGATCATGTGACACTAAATTAAATGTGAAACTACGTTCAATAAGAAAAAAAAAATTTGAAAAATTTGAATTATTTAAAGTGTGTAGTAACTAGGGATGTAACAAAATTGTAAATACCGTCATACCGCAATAGTAAGTTTTTTCAATATTACCGCAGGCGCATGACTCAATAAAACTATATTTCTGAGAAAAGTTTGCTTAGGCGAATGAAGCAAACGGGAGGTAGCGGGAACTACAATTCCCATCAGCCTAGGCGTGGCCATTATCCTTTGCGGTCTGTTGTCGCTACAGATCCAGTAATGCGGAAATGGAGTGTGGTGCTAGTAGCGGGGAAGAAAAAGAGCTGGAAATGATCGAACCTAAAGTGGATTTCAAATCGGATGTGTGAAAGCATTTTGGTTTCTCTCTAAAAAGATACAAGAAAGGAGAAAAGGTGACAGATAAAGAAAAAAACAGTATGCAGGCACTGCCAGACTGTGGTGAAATATAAGTCGGGGAATAAGACTAAAAACAGTCATGGGGACTGCAGAACACAGCACACTTGTTAGATTGATGCAGACATAAGCCCCTTTCACACATACAGACCTTTCCGGAAAATTGCCGGCAATTTTCCGGAAAGGTTGTATGTGTGAACAGGTCCTTTTTGAAAATACCGGTAAATTCGTTCTGGCTATTTTCCGGAAAGAGAAGTTGTAACATTACCGGCAATTTGCCGGAATGCTGCGCTGTGTGAATGCAGAAGGAAGATTCCCGCAATAAGCGCGTGCACGTCTAGAACGTGCTGACGTGAGACGTCTGCTTTAGCCAATCACAAAAGTCAGACGCATTTACGTCCGCGCGGTTTGTGAGGATAAGCCTTTGAATATTTTTCCAGACACATTTAGCTGCTAGAAGTTAGTCAGATCACGTTTATATGTTCTTCTTAATGCCAACTGTGTAAATAATCATCGATGAGATGCATATGATAAGCCGTTGTTTGTTTACGTTCATGTGCCTGTGAAACAGCCTGTGAGCGCCAGCACACGCACATATTATGAACATCTCGACATGCGAAAGTGATCCTGAGAAAGTTGTTCACAATATTGATCATCCACAGAGTTTGTAATTTAGTCAAATGTTTACAAATACAAGCGCAGCCGTTTAAAGCTCATTTGTGGTGAATGATGTCAGAATTTACCGGTATTTTGGAATGGATGTGTGAATGCTCTTTTCCGGAAAATTTCCGTAACGTCCTTGCCTGTGTGAACAGCGCTTTTTTGAATATACCGGTAAAGTCATTCCGGAAAATTTCCGGATATTTACCGGTATCACTGTGTGAAAGGGACTATTGACTTGTACCGCAAAGAGACCTCTATCTCACTCATAGCTTGTCCTCTCAAGTGGGGGAAAGACAATGCGCAACGTTACCCACTGCTGTCAACCTTGGCTAAATCATATCTCTCTGTCCCAGAAACCTCAGTCCCAAATGGAGAGGGGTTTTTTTTCTGTTGCAGGGGACATGCCCAGAGATCCCAGCTTTTACCAGATTATAGTTATATGATCATTTTCCTTAAAAAACCCATCTCTATCTAAGTGAGTGAGTGATTAAATGTTGAATGTGATGAGTTTTCAATAATACTAAATTAAAACTTTTTTTTATATTTAGTTTAATAGTTTTTTTTTATTAAAATTTAAAAATTGAAGTTCCTGTTTCGAAACTTACAGATAGATGGCTAATTTGTATGTCATTGATATGTTCAGTGCTAAGGTAAATAAACACTTTTGGCACTTTATTTGAGTATTTTCATTAGTTTTGTTTTTCCTGTAAATTATTCAATAAGTATGCCATTCATACCGAGGTAATATCGTACGGTGAAATTCTGATACTGTTACATCCCTAGTAGTAACACTTTAAAATTCAACATTTTTACTTTATTTTTTATCAAATAAATGCAGCCTTTGTGAGCAGAATAGCCTTTTTAAACATGACCTCTAAAAAATCTGTCCTTCAGATTAATATTTTGAATAGAATGCTTTACAATTATACATTTGTGCATAAACATTAGATTAGTCAAAGCCAAAATTGGAGCTAATAAACTTAGTACACGCCAGTGAATATTTTGAATATTTTGATGAAAAAAAAAAATACAGTTTTAATAATAAACAGGAAAAAAATATTACTCTGTTTAATAAAACTGTTTTGTTTAAATGCACCAATATATATTTGTCTATATTCACTGAGGAATTTATACAAATATACATTTTTTAAAGGGGCTGTTCATTTATGCTGAACACTATGTGGTGTGTGTGAGTGTGTGCGTGCGTGCGTGCGTGGTCAAAACTATTAGCCTCCTTGATTTTTTTTTTCTTTTTTCAATATTTACATTTATGTTTAACAGAGCAAAGAATATTTCACAGAATTTCTGATAATATTATTTCTTCTGGAGAATTTTTTTTCTGATTTTTAGCTAAAATAAAAGTAGTTTTTATTTTTTTTTTAAAAACATATTAAGGTCAATATTATTAGTCCCCTAAAGCAATACATATTTTTGATTGTTTACAGAACAAACCATCGTTATACAATGACTTTAATTAACCTAATTAACCTAGTTAGGCCTAAACACTAGTATTTTAAGAAAATATAGGCAATTATTATCTGCTGTCATCATGGAAAAGATAAAAGAAATCAGTTATTAGTTTTTACAAATTAGTTATTAAAACTAGTATGTTCAGAAATGTTGAACAAATCTTCTCTTTGTTAAACAGAAATTGGGGGGAAAAAATATATTATATACAGTTGAAGTCTGAATTATTTGCCCCCTGTTTATTTTTTTCCCCAATTTCTGTTTAACGGAGAGAATTTCTTCAACACATTTCTAAACATAATAGTTTTAATAACTCATCTCTAATAACTGATTTATTTTCTCTTGGTCATGATGACAGTAAATAATATTTGACGAGATTTACTTCAAGACACTTCTATACAGCTTAAAGTGACATTTAAAGGCTTAACTGGGTTAATTAGGTTAACTAGGCTGATTAGGGTAATTAGGCAAGTCATTATATAGCAATGGTTTGTTCTGTAGACTATCTAAACATTTATATAGCTTAAAGGGGCTAGTAATTTTGATCTTAAAATCTATATTTAAAAAAATTAAAACTATTTTTATTCTAGTCAAAATAAAACAAGACTTTTTCCTGAAAAAAAAATATTATCAGATACTGTGAGCATTTCCTTGCTCTGTTAAACATCATTAGGAAAATAATGAAAATAAATAATTCAAAAAAAGGGGCTGATAATTCTGACTTCAACTGTACATATATAATAGCAAATAGGGACTTTAACTATGTACACACACGTCACTGGTGTTGTTCAAAAATCAAACATTTTAACATTTGAATGCCCTTTTCATGTCTTTAATCTTCATCATATAATAATAACCTTTTTACAGGGAAAACCATTTTAGTGCTGCAAAAATGCATGTGCTTTTTCACTAAAATTTTCTTTCAGAACAGAAAATCACTTTTGCAGATAGTTTATTTATTTTTGTAAGTCATGCAGTTTTAAATACCTTGTTCACAGAAATTTTTTCATTCTTATTATTCAGATGCTTTGCTGGCATAAATCCAGAGAGGGGAACCAAGGCTGTGAGAGGAAATGTGACGTCAAAAAAAACTGGCAACACAGTTCAGAAGAAGACCACGACTGTAAACCCCAAGGTTTCAAACCTTTTGAAGAAACTAATGGACTTTGAATGGGACATTATTTAAAATGCAGCTAGCTTGCACCCCCCTACTTTTGCAACACAGAGGCCTTTTTTTCTTTATTTGCTGAAGCTCATTTTGGGCCTATATATTTTTATATTTTATATCCAAGACTAAATTGTAAAGTGGCTATTTATTAATTTATTCTATGACATTCGGTAAGTTGCTTCTTGTTGTAAAATGCTGAATATGATCTTAACATTTCTGGAGAACTTACAATTTTTGCCTGTTCTTTGGCTTAATATTTTCACAAACACAATGCAGATTTTATTTTGTGTTGTTTGAAAATAAAAATGTGAAATATAACTTGGATTTATTTCTCTTTTTGAATCATTTTAATCTGAAATAATATGGTTAAATATGGATTGTAATTTAACAGCTTTATGCTTCTAAATAACAGATGCATGCTGTAGATAAAATGTAAAAAAGGTAGGGCACTGTATTTTTACATTAGAATAACAGTGGTATGCTGTATCTTACAAAACAGTATCATGCTGTTAATTTAAAATGGTAGGGCACTGTATTTTTACAGTTCCATAACAGTAGATTACTGTGGCTAAAAAAACAGTATCATGCTGTTAATTTAAAACGGTAAGGCACTGTATTTTTACAGTTCCACAACAGTACAATACTGTTGCTAACAAAAACAGTATCATGCTGGTAATTTAAAAAACGGTAGGGCACCATATTTTTACAGTATGATAATGGCAACCACAGCTGCCAGTAGATTACTGTTTTTTTACAGGGAAATTTTTTACAGTGTAGCAGGACACTACCGCAAATTAATTTTAGCCACTTTGTACCACATTTTAAACACATTTTAATTTTTACAGTCCTTTTAATGTAATTTATTTATGTTTTACATTAGCAGTGCAATTTGTCTTCAGAATATGCTGATGAAACTGTGCCTGATCAATATAATTTTTGATTACATGATTTTTGTATTTACTCTGTACTGATAGACATTTTATTGTATTTTAAATTGCTGGAAACATTGCTGTCTGTAATTTACCGCAAAACTTAACGGTAAATATATTTTACAGTAACAGGGCCTTACTGTAATTTCATTTTACAGTAAAATAACCTTACCACAGCACCTTTTTTATGGTCAAATACCACATTTTAATTTACAGTATGACAATTTTTACAGTACTTTTACTGTAATGTATTTACATTTCACACTAGCAGTGCACTTTAGCTTCGGAATAAACAAATAAAACTGCCAGAATGTACCATAGATTTGAGTAGATGATTTTTGTATTTACTCTACACTGCTTGACATTTTATTATATTATGCAGTAAATTGCGTGAAACAGTGCTGTCGGTAAGTTTCCGCAAAACTTAACGGTAAATGTGTTTTACAGTAATAGGGCCCTACTGCAATTTCATTTTACAGTAAAATAACCTTACCACAGCACCTTTTTATGGTCAAATATCACATTTTAATTTTAGAGTATGACAATTTTTACAGTACTTTTACTGTAATGTAATTACATTTTACACTAGCAGTGAACTTTGGCTTTGGAATATACTAATAAAGCTGCCAGAATGTACCATAGTTTTGATGATTTTTGTATTTGCTCTGCACTGCTAGACATTTTATTGTAGTTTGCGGTAAATTGACCTCACTGCAATTTCATTTTACAGGAAAAAAAAAAAACTCTCCCACAATATCTTTTTTGTGGTCAAACACCACATTTTAATTTTACAGTACTTTACTGTAATGTATTTACATTTTACACTAGCAGTGCACTTTGGCTTCGGAATATACTAATAAAACTGCCAGAATGTACCATAGTTTTGATTAGAGCACTGTTGCCAGCAAGTTACTGCAACTGCCCTTTTAAAGTAACTTATCTGTAACTTTTGTGTTTTACAGTAGCAGAGTCCTACCATTTTACAGTTGAAAAAAAAGCCTTACCATAATTTCTTTTTATGGTAAAATACCACATTTTAATTTTATAGTACAGTTTTTATAGTAAATTTACTGTAGTTGCACTTTACAGTAGTTTTAAAGTAACTGCTGGTAAGTTACTGCAAAACTTAACTGTAAACAGGTGGTTTACTGTGGCAGGGCCTGATCACAATTTCATTTTATAATTTTCATTACACTGCACTGTTTGACATTTTGTGCTTTGTGGTGGCGCAGTGGATATTGCTGTCGCCTCACAGCAAGAAGGTAGCTGGTTCAAGCCTCGGCTGGGTCAGTTGGCATTTCTTTTACAGTAAAGTAGCCTGAACGTAACTTTTTATAGTACCACATTATTTTACAACTATTTTACTGTATTTTTACAATCATTTTTTAACATTTTACACTAGTTGTGCAATTTTGTGATACAAAATATGTTTTTCTATAATTTTAATTTTTGTCTTCAACTACTACGACTACTTTAATTACAGTGGATAACTGCAAATTGCAAAAAATTAAGTACATGGTAATTCAAAATTAAAAGATTGCAAAAAAAAAAAAAATATTTAAAAAAACTGAATGATAATAAAATGTTTTGCTTTGCAAAAAATAAACTATGCAGTTACCACAATTTTTTGATTAAACATTCATTTTGCACTCTGTTCTCGTGTCAGTTTTTTTTTTTTTTTTCTTAATTACAATGCATTTAATTTTGGTCTAAAACTACATGTTTGTTTGAATAATAAAGACAAAATTAACTCAAAACATTTTAACTCGCAAGCAAAAATTCTTATTGTGCAATAAATGACAGCAGAACAGAGCGAAAGGAATGAGTGTGGAATAAAATTGTGTCAACTGCATAGTTGCAAAACATTGTATTATTATTGACATTTTTTAAATAAATATTTTTTATTTGCAATCATTTTAGTTGTTTAATTATTATGTACTTTTTCTCTTAAACTAAATAGTTTTGATTAAATAGTTAAGGAACAAAACTAACTCCATATAAACTCAGAATATTTCAAACAAGAAGCAAGATATCTTCTGGAAATAATGAATTAAAACTAGACAAAAGGATTCAATAAACAAGTGAATATTCCTAATTTAAATGGAAAATTAGACATGTAGCCATCTTGGAATTATAAGGTTCTATCTCCGTTCTAAATGATTTTGAGATAATGAGCTTCAAAGTTTTTGCATGCCATATAGCAAACAGTATGTGTGTAACATTTTTTTTATTAAAAACTCTTAAAATGTAAAACACTTTTTAAAAAGCATCCCATAATGTAAATAAGTTGTCATTTAATAAGAATGTCAATAACCTATTTTTGACAAAAATGTCAGATAGAACCATATAATTCTACGGTGACAATATTTTTCCTAATTCTTTCTCTAATTTTTACATATATTTTGCAACAAAATTTACTTCAAATAAGAAAGCATTATACATGTATAAATACACTGCAGTGAAAAGATCTTCCATTCAACGAGCCTGTTTATTCTTCTGCCTGGTTGGTTGCGTTTTATTAAGCCTGGGAATCAATTTAAGCCTGCTAATTGATATAATCAAATTAGTTATAATACGCCAATTAGTTCATCAAATAAATCTAAATCGATTGCGCAAATATGTTTAGAGCTCTCTAATGGAAGAAAAATGTAATTGAAGTTCCAAGCAAATTAATATTGAATAGAGAAAAATGGCTTTAGTAGGGTCTGATTTAATATTCGAATAAAATGTCAATGTACGGTATTCATGGGGAAAAAAAAGTACTATTTTAGCATCTTTCTCAGTACCATATTTATGTAAAAATGACACTAGATATGCATACTTACATGTGGAATAAGTGATACGATATGAAATGTAATTGTTTTAAATGATTTACTTAAAGCTTGGAGACAAACAAGTAAAACCTAGAGGTAAAAAATGACAATTATTTAGTATTTCAGTGCTGTGTTATGATGTTTTGATTTTAATATTGCGCATCTCACCCAGTTTGACCTTCCTTTGCTCTACTTTTCTCCCAGGGAGGAACAGAAAATCAAATTAGGTGCAATTAAGGCGTGTAAAGTCCCTACCAAAAATGTCATGCATTTTCTGGGCAGGTTCTGTAAAAGCTTTTATGTTAACTTTCATTTAACATCACCCAAAAATAATAAGAGAAACTGAACCAGAGCCAGGTCGATTTGACACAAACAGGAGGGAAAAAAGACGCTAAATAATAACATGCATAAATAAGCACTCATTAAATGTCAAAACTGAATACTTGATGACCCGTTTCAACACGGATCTTCAAAGATGCGATCAAATGAGCAATGGAGGAGCCCCGAGCTGGAGTTAAAAGACTAGGCGATAATTGAAGGTGATGGAAAACATGAATATGTACATTGATTTCCAACAGCTGGTAGCGTAAAGGGCAAAGAATGTAGTCATGCAGGATAATGCGTCTTAAAAATTGTAAAATAAAGCTCTATAATTTAAGCACATAATTACTTAATGCTGTTTCAGCTCCTTCTCGTCCCATGATAAACACTGAGGCTGATAATAATGACTCACAATAATGTCATCGCGAGTGTTGTTTCGTGTCACAAAGGCTTCGTTTCTGTGAGGCTACTAAGGATGACATTATTCTGCTGGGATTGTTAGCAATGAATTAGGTTTAATTGAGGGAGACCCTCGAGAGGAAATTATAAAGCCGGTTGAAAAGCACTTTAGGGTTGTAAAAGTGAAATACTACGACGGTCAGAGGATGAACTTGTTTACAACTTTGTTCACGTTAATTATCAGTGTGAAACAATGTAGTGGAGCAGAATAAATCTGGGCATGTGCACTTCCCATTGTGCCACCAAAAACAAACACATCCAACCTAAAGGAATGGTTCACCGAAAAACCGCTTGCTCATATTGATAATTGATGGTTTAGGATGTTGTGAATAGTAGTATGATTTTTTTTTGGCAGGTTGTGTCATTTCAATTCTGTTGTGTACAGTTTTTCTGACTTTGAGTTTTTGTCTTGTTTATATTGTAGTCCAAATATCTACACATTCTTAAATTATTAGGTATTTTCCAGAAAAATAAATAATATAGTTTAGTTTTCAGAAATAAGTCCAAATTAAGTGAGTTTGTCCTTCAGGTTGTCTGCGGGGCCTTAAAAAGTCTTACATTTATTGTATAGGTCTTAAAGTATTTTAAACTGGTCTTAATTTCATTTTCCTATGTCCATGAAAAGCTACTCATTCAAGCCGAAATAATCCAATCACCGTCAACCCCTCTCAATAGAACTTTTAACAAATAGTTTTTAACTCTATTTACCATTCATTCATTTTCTTGTCGGCTTAGTCCCTTTATTAATCTGGGGTCGCCACAGCGGAATAAACCGCCAACTCCAGCGTGTTTTTACGCAGCGGATGCCCTTCTAACCGCAACCCATCATGGGCAACATCCACAAACATTCACTCACACACTTATACACTACGGACAATTTAGCCTACCCAATTCACCTGTACCGCATGTCATTGGACTGTGGGGGAAACCGGAGCACCCGGAGGAAACACACGCGAATGCAGGGAGAAGATGCAAACTCCACACAGAAACGCCAACTGAGCCTAGGTTCGAACCAGCGACCTTCTTGCTGTGAGGCAACAGCACTACCTACTGCGCCACTGCTTCGCCCTCTATTTACCAATATAGTTTAATTATCTTTCCTATAGTAACATTCATTAAAAAATTCTCTGTTATGTAAAAAAAAGTGCTATGAAACCAGAGTTTGCTTGTTTTGATACATTATTTGAAATATGTGGCTAAGAAATAAGTACATTCAAATGAAAATATTTTTTTGGTGAGGATAGTAAAAACCTTTTAATTTTCAATTAGAAAAAAAAAATCCTTATAGTGTATTACATTAAATCGATAACAGTCTAAAGTCTTTTTTAAACTAATTTCGAGAGGATCAAGTGCTTATGATTAAACATAGCTGGACCTGCATTAGCCAATTTATGATTCACCAATCAGACGATTCCTAAGTCACCATAAATAACCTAAAGTAAATTCCAAACCACAGCCATCTTCGTTTTGAAAAAAAAAAAAAAACCCTTCCACCACTACTCCTCCTTTTTTAGATGGGTGAAAAACGTCACTGGTTCAATCCTTACCAAGCCAGTCGATGTTTCTGTGGAGTTTCGGAGTTTACATGTTCTTCCCATGCTTGCATGGGTTTCCCCAGTGTTTCCTCATACCATCCAAAAACATGCAACTAAAGTTAACTATAATCTATAATCTAATCAAAATCAGTACCATAGACGTATCCTAGTAATTAGTTATATCTTACACTGTAGAACCCAAAACATTAAGGAAACACAAACCATTTGAGGAAACCGATTGTAATAAACCATTTAAGTTCAACAACTAATTCAAATGAGCCCTGTGAACTTACTCCAATTAAGTTGAAGTAAGGAGGTATTTTATTTACTTATTACCTTCAACACTAAGTTTATAACTCTTTTCTTCAAATGAGTAGAATTAACTTTCAGTCAGTTTTGAGTTCAACTAAAACAAGCAAATGGAGTATGTAAGGTAAGCAATGGAGAATGTAAAATAATCTTATCTTCAGTTTAAAGTACACTGTAAAACTAATCCCGATGAGTACTGTGAACTTAATCCATTTGAGTAAACGAAGCAATCTGAGCACAGTAAAACCTAATAAATAAAGAGAACTCAAACCGTTTGAGGAAACTGATTGCTAAAACTAATCTATATACTACTGTATAGTACTGTAAACTTTCTCCATTTTAGTATTGGGGAATTTAATTAACTCATTACTTTCAACACTGAGTTCAAAACTCTTTTCAAATAAGCAGTTACTTAACTACACTCATTTAATTTGATAAAGTTGACTGTTTTGCAGTGTATGTTTATTATACTAACCCCACTTTTGTCCTTTAAAAAAACTGTTTTTTTTTTCTTTTAATACTATTTATTAATATTAATATTATTATTATTCATTAGTTTTATTTTCGGCTTAGTCCCTTTGTTAATCTGGGGTCGCCACAGCGGAATGAACCGCCAACTTATCCAGCACATATTTTACACTGTGGATGCCCTTCCAGCTGCAACCAGCTGAGGGTTGAACCAGTGACCTTCTTGCTGTGAGGTGATCATGCTACATATTGCGCCACCGTGATGCCCTTTTTTAATTATTAATATTCCTTTTTTTTTTTTTTTTTAGAAATTAAGAATTGTATTATAATATAATTGGATTATAAAAAAAGACAGCAACTCTCCAAGAAAAGCATTTTTAGGTGTATTTATATTGATAGATTGCCCATTTAAAATAGCAGAGTAATTTAGCGTAATATACTACAGAATGTCTAGTAAATTTCCTGTGGTAAATACTGTAGTGTTTTTAAACCTTATCATAACACATATACCATAGTAAATGGTATATAATGTGGTACTTTTGGTATATCAATGATGTGGTCATTTGATGTGATAATTGGACTGCACTTCTCATGATAACTATAGTAAAATAACAGGATTACTACATTAATAAATTACTAAGCAAATATATTAGTATTCAGGGGCATTTTAGACTACATAACCATTGAAGCAATATTTGATATTTCAGTTTTAAGCCAATCAAAGTGTTTCTTAAAATAATCAATTGCTGTAAATTGTTTTACTAAAGTAATGCACACTGGAATTGTTCACATTAGCAGCTCTGTCACATACAGAAACACCTATAATATTTATTTTGCTCATTACAGTTCATTGTATAGTACTGCATATTCAACAATGCAGTGTAAATACTATAGTAAATGCTTTAATATGAGAAAGTATTTCATTACTTGTTCACTTTACTGTAGTAATTCTTACAGTATGCTATGACTTTTTTTTTTTTTGTGGACTTGATTGACCTAAGGTCTTTAACATTTATCCCTGTTTCACTTTTGACTTCTTTCAGATTAAGAGACTTTCACATGAGCAAATCAATAGGCAGATGGTGGGAAGAAAATGTCTCACAGGGAGCTGCTTGATTACCTGTCGCACTAAGACGCCTTTCATTTTGAAGGAACAATCTATAGTCACTTAAAGTTACTGTGAACCACCACTGATTTAATCCTTTCATACTAATAATAGTCACAAGCACCCTGAGATGATAATGTTGCCTGTTCACAGTATAAAACTCTTATTTGGGTTGAAATGCGCCACCTTAAAGGGGTAGTTCACTCAAAAAGGAAATTTATCTCTTAGTTTATTTGCCTCATGTGGATTTTAAAGCTTTCTGTGTTGCTTTATTCTGATGTAGCCAAAATAATTTTGAAGGATGGCTGCCAGCGATTAGCAATATATTTTATTTTGTGTTTACAAAACTCTAATAGGTTTTGAACAAATGAAGGGAGAGAAAATGATGATTTTTGGTTGAACTATCCCTTTGATTTAAGCAGAGCCCAATGGTTTGTCATTATTCACTCTTTTCAAACATGTGTGCTGTTATTATTATTATTATTATTATTATTATGGCATTTTATTTGTAGATTGTGAAAGGAGAACGGTTTGATAGGCAAAGTCTCTGAGCTGCTTGAAAAGCTTTCTTTTTAAAAGCCCAAGGAAAAATATAACAGCATACGTGTTTGGAATGGCTTGGTGAGCAATTATGGGAGAAATTTAGTTTTTAGGTGAACTGTTCCTCCTCTAATGCAATTAACTGTGAGCATTTCAAAGATGTGGGTCACGGCAGGGCAAAGATAAGAAAGAAGAGTAGCTTTACGGGCAGTCATGCTCTTAAAAAAGTTTACCTCTGACTCCCCGGTGCAGAGAATGCGGTTTGATTAGCGGTAGGTCATACCTCGCACTCTCTGGAGCCCGAGATGGTGCAGGTGCACGCCCCGTTAACCAAAGAGTCCATGGTCTCTGCATTGGCATGGTTGTAGCTCAGATAATATTCTTGCAGTTGAGAGTTGATGTTATGTTCAGGCTCTCGGGTCTTTTTCCTGCGCTTGCGCCGGATTGAGTGCTGCTGGAGTTGTCTCATGCTGTTAGGGTACCTTCTCCACGACACGTAAATCACTAATAGGATTAATGACACTGAGAGGAATAGGGCGACGCTGCCAGCGATGATCTTGTGGAAGGTCATATGCTCAAACTCCGGTTCGGGGGTAAAGGGTAAGCTGCTTGGTGTCACCGTTAGGAATTCTTTCTCAGGTCGAACGGGTAATAAAACCTTTGGGGTCAGTCTTTGTATGTGGGTAACTTGGGAAAGCTGTCTAGTCGTGGTGCGTGGGGTTGTAGTGGTAGTTGTAGGTGGCTTTGTCACATAAAGAGTTGTCGTAGTAGTAGTCAAAAGAAGGGTTAATTCTGTGGTCGGTTCCACAGTAAACATCTCTTCACACACCGAGTTGTTCCTCACCGCATCCATTACTCTTTCTCCCTGAAGGGATTTAGGAGTGCTGCAAATAATGCTGGCATCTCTAGTTCCCCTGAAGTTTCTCAGCCAAGACACCAAAGGGCATATGCTAGAGCTGCAGTCCCATATGTTTCCTGCCAGGTTGATGGTGCTAATGGAGATCCATGATGAAACCACTTCCAGTGACACGTTGCTGATCTTATTAGACTCCAGATTGAGTGTGTGCAAGTTGGGCAAACACCTAAAAATAGCAGGATCCAAAATCTGAATCTCGTTGCCTGATAGATCCAGTTTCTGCAAAGTGTGCCAGGTCCAAGGCGAACCTTGGACGACTGTCCGTATGCGATTCCATTGCAGATAAAGAGCCTGCAGGTTTAAGAGCCGTGGAAATAGGAAAAAGTTAATCCGGGAAAACTGATTGTGTTCAAGGTGAAGTTCTGTCAGCCTGAGCAGTCCCAGGAAGGTCGTACGAGTTATAGTCCGTAAGCGATTGTAGCCCAAATCCAGAAACTCCAGACTCCGACATTCCATAAAAGTACGGACAGGTATGCTTCTGATGTTGTTTGATCGCAGGTGAAGGTTTTGCAGCTTGCGAAGTCCGTGGAAATGCCCAGGTACTAAGTCCTGCATCTGATTGTAGGACAGGTCAAGGTTGCGCAGGTTCGGGACAGTCTCAAACGTGCCGTTTTGCAACTGCGCAATTTTATTCGAGCTCAGAATTAGCTCCTTTAGCCGACGGAGTCCCTGGAAGGCCAGCCTATCCACTGTGCTGATGGAATTGTGGTCCAGGTAGAGCCAGACCAGCTGGTTGAGGTGAGCAAACTGGTAAGGTAGCAACAACAGGAGGCTGTTGTAGCGCAGAGATAGACCCTGGCACCCTAGAGAGATGTTCTCCGGGACGTCTTGAAAGCCGCCAGACTCGCAGTAAACAATCTTGCCTTCGCAGCGGCAACTCACAGGGCACATCCGCTCCCCCTTGCTGAGCAGCAGGAGAACAGAAGCGTGGAGGAGAAAACATGACAGGCGCCCTTCCCAGAGTAAGGGCCCTGCAGAGAGAGACAGACAGAACAGACAGACAACATTTGAGGTCAGATTTAGTATTCACCCTAGAGACATTGCGCAGGTGACAGAGTATGCATCCATTACGCACAGCCTCCTGTTTATCATCAAGGAAAATGATTCATGACTGTGATGGATCGGGGAACATCATGTAGAGTGTGGCGGGTGTTTTCGAGCTATTAAGACGTAATGCATGAAATCTAAAGGAAAAAGACGCGCTGGGGATCCCTAATTGAATACAAGGATTGGAGCGGAATTATCCATCATTTAGCGCTGCACCTTTTTAATGTACCCTGGGTTTCTAGCTAAAATGGAAGCGAGTGGGAAGCAAAGAGAGTATTTTAAATGAATGGAAATCAATGAGCTCCACTTATCAGAGCAGAGCTAATCAGCATACGTGTAACACATGCGGGGAACAGTTCCTCGCACGCCCCCTCGAAAGGTTTAACTAATGCTGGAGATTAAAAATAGCACGGACGCAGCTCAAAGCGGTTGAATGCATCTTTTAGGCTTCGCACTAGATTAAGTGCGAGGCGAAAGGCAACATCAGGGTCATCCGTCTCAAAGTTAGCTTGTGTCATTAGCAAAGGAGCCCATGACAGATAAGTTTCCCGCTGTTCTGCTGCTTTGTGTCGATGCTTTAACAAGACGAGATGTGCGATGGCAATGGGGCATACCAAACGGTTTACACAGTCATCAATTTTAAATAATAGTGTCCTATCGGGGCTGTAAATATGTTTCATTTCTGTGGCTAAAGGCCAGTCGCCCGTCTCCTGCTGACTAGTTATCGGAACAGAGAGATGGCATTGAGGGCACATTGCTTCCCTTAGCAGCAGAGATCATTAGCGACATGGTCTTAATGGATAAACACCCATAAGAATGTGGTAATTCCTCCACCATGACACTGTGCAACCAAGAAGGCTGTCTGTATTCCCTTCTGACTTGTATAGCTGCCTTTTATATAATTATATGATCCATTAATACTGCACCTTCTTTTAATTGGGGACGAAATATTCAATAAAAACTGAGGTATGGATAGGCTTATCTCAAGGGTATTTCATATCAACTATACAATGGATTTTAAGCTTTTTCCTCTTGTTTGTTATTAAATTGGCACAATAGAAGAAAAATAAAACTTTTTTTCCAAAAAAAAAAAAAGAGGCAGCATGTGAACCTTGGCAATCAATCTCTATGTCTGACTGAGAAATCAATGAGCAAATTAAACCTTTGAGAGTCATTAGAGGCTAAAGATTTGCAGAGCTGATTCGCTTAATGTTTTCCTCTCACATAACTGTTTAATATCAAGAGCAGATAAGGCTGTTTTTAAAAGCATAGCATGTGTTTGTAACATAGGGAGAGGTTTCTTGATATTTTTAGTCCTGGCTGTCTGTATAATAATCATTATTTGGACTTTTAACTTTTTTTTTAGATTGGTTACTTGAAATGTATATACAGCGCAAAACAGTTTTTTTTTGGGTGAGTTTTTGACTTGTTTCTGGTCCAGATATATACACATTCTTAAACCAAGACGGATTTTCTATACAAGTCAAGAATATTGTTTGATTTTCAGAAATAATAAGTCAGAAACTAGTGCGTTTTGTTTTTAAAACAAGCAAAATAATCTAACACTGTAAAAGGTGCAGGGTTTCACACAATCAATTCATGTTGTCCCAATACAAGTCAATTAAGTTAATGTATCACATAAGTGGATTAAACAATTCACTTTTTTTTTAAGAGTAGGATTACTTTAGTTTATTAATAAACCTGTACTTTTTTTTTTAATTTTTTTTTTTTATTTATTGTTTTACAGTGGGTTAGATGTATTTCAAACCAAAACTAAACTATTTGTCTTAGGGCAAATTATTTTGTTTTAAAGAAAAAAAATCTTCTAATTTTGACTTCTTGTTCTAAAAAACTAAACAATGGATTTTCATTTGTCCAGAAATGCTTTTTAAAATTAAGAATATTTAGGTATTTGAACTAGAATCAAGACAAAAACTCTAAGCATACAAATGTGGTTTTACGCTGTAAAAAGGGTTCCACAAAATTAAATCATGTTGTCCCAATACAAATTCCTTAAGTTAGCATACCAAATGTAAGTGGATTGGACATAAAACAATTATGTTTTCCAAAAAAAGTAGTTTGAATAAACTGCAAAAATCACTTTTTGAGTATAGGATCTCTTCAATTTATTAATAAATCTGTACGTGTCATAAGTTAAATATTTATTTAGTCATGTTTCTTACAATCTTTTCAAATGTGTGGAACCCAACATTTTTTACAGTAGGGTAAGTAATATAAATATCAAATGTCCCAATACAAATCAATTAAGTTAACCTAACAAATTTAAGTGGATTGGACATAAAACAATGATGTGTTTTATACATAACTAAAATTACAACTTTTTTTTAAGTGTCACTTTAGTTTATTAGTAAAGCTGTATTTGTCATAAATTAAATATTTGTTCAGTCATGTTTCTTACAACATCTTTTCAATTGTATGAAACCCAACTTTTTTTTACAGTGGGGATATATAATATAATTGTATTTTAAACCATAAACTAAAATGTTTGTTTTATCACAAAGACATATTATTTTGCTTGTTTTAAGAAAAACATCTTCTAGTTTTGACTTATTGTTTTTGAAAACAAAACAATAGGTTTTCATTGTTCAGAAACTGCTTCTTGAGTTAAGAATATTTACACTGTAAACCCAAACAGGTAAGTCAACTCAAACCATTTGAGCAAGCCGATTGCAACAAACAACTACTGCTCACAAAGTAATCCTAATGAGTACTGTAAACTTAATCCATTTGAGTAAACGAAGCAATTTAAGCACAGTAAAACCCAATAAATGAAGAGAACTCAAACCAACTGTGTTTTACCCAATAAGTTAAGGCAACTCAAACCATTTGAGGTAACCAATTGCTACAAACCATTTGTTTAAAAAAAATAAATAAATAAAAATAATAATAATCTATATTAACTAATCTATTTTAACACTGAGTTCAAAACTCTTTTCAAATGTGTAAAATTAACTTTCAGTGAATTTTGAGTTAACTACACTCATTTCATTTGATAAAGCTAACTGTTTGGGTTTAACAGTGTAGATATCTGGACTAGAACCAATACTCAACATTTTTTTTTTTTGCAATGTATCAAGCTTTTAACTCACATTTCAAAAGTAAAATCATTTACAAATGCTCTTACACTATAAAAATGAAGGGTTCCACACAATCAATTCATGTTGTCACAACTCAAATCAATTACGTTGACTGGTTTTGACAAATTTAAGTGGATTGAATATAAAACCATTAGGTTGCCCCCAAAAACTCAAGATTTGTGTTAAGCTAAGTTATTTTATTAAGTGATTTGAACAAGCAGCTAAAATAAATAAAAATATGTTGTTCTCTGTCTTCTCTCTCACTCATTATACTTTTGCATAGTTAGATGTGATGGATGCCCAAGATTATTACTTTAATCTAAAACTGAACTTTATATCTACAGTATGTTGCGTAACTTCTCAGTAGACTTCAGTTTTTGGGGTTACTGATCAAAACTAATTGACATTTGAGGACACTCTTGTTCGTGTTTCTATGCTTCAGGAGACCATTAACAGGGTTTTGGACATCAGGATGAGGAGAGAGGGTGAGAGAACGAGGGCTGCCATCTCCCTTGGCAAAAAGACAAGTTGATATTTCAAATGAATGCTGCAGTGTTCCATTACCCTGACATGGAGAGTAATACCCAGGCCGGACTCAGCAGGAGATGATTAAGAAACAAGATGAATGCAGTGAGGGGTTTGAGAAGTAATGTAGCAGCGGTAACAAACCAAATAAAGCAAATGTGGCAGACAAGCTACGTTTGGTCCAATTCTTCAGGTACACAAAACAAGTTGGTGCTAGATTATCTGAAGAACAAATCAACACTTATTTAGAATTTCTGTCTTGTTTCTTGTCGAAATTTATATCAATTAATAAATCAATAAGCATTTTCTATGCTCAAAGAATAACTCATAGGATACAATACAATATTGTTTTATAAAGCACATTTAAAAACAACCAAAGTGCTGTACATAGGAGTACTAAAGACAGAGAAGAAATGAGACATTTAACAAATAAAATATATAAACAGTGATCAATGAGTATTAAAAGCAAGAGAAAATAGATAGGTCTTTAAAAAAGACCTAAACACAGATGTGTGAATTGAATGTGAATTGGTAATGTGTTCCAGAGTTTAGGACCGGTAACAGCAAATACTCGATCATCTTGTTTTTTAAGGCATGTTCTGGGCACGGTGAGTAAATTGAGATCATAAGATCTCTATGATCAAGAAGATATACGACAGAGCAAGTCATTAAAGTACTAAGGAGCAAGATTACTGACGGCTTTGTAAACAAAATTTTAAAATCAATTCCGTATTTAATGGGTAACCAGGATGACCTCAGTTTAACTAAGGGCAGGATTAACATTAACTGAGGAAGGCTTTGTGCCGAAACGTCTGTTTGTCTGTTATCACCTGTAAAATGTAAGAAAAAGTAAAATAAAAACAGTATGAAGCAATTGAGTGCGAATCATTACCTTCTTTTGAATAACAGGATTTAGATTAAAAAATGTCTCTAGCTCCAAAAAAAAAAAAAAAAAAAAAATTACACAATTAAATGCAGTTGAGTTGGTCCAACATGATTTTATAAAGTTTGGTAACACTTTATTTTGATGGTCTATTTTAGTATTAGTAGACTGTCTGCTTAATATCTGTTGATACTGCTCCTTTAGCAGACATTTAACTGACTATGAGAAACTTTGCAAGTACGTCAATTTACCCTAACCCCAACCTAACAGTCTACTTATAATCTAATGAGAATTAGTTGGTATGTAGATGCAATGTAACATTAATTTAACAGACCTTCAAAATAAAGTGTGACCAAAAGTTTAAATACATTTGTTTTTTATTTAACTTAAACTAAAAAGTCTGATAATATCTATTAGGTCTATCATGTGTCATACATTTCAAAGTTTTTTAGTTTTATTTTAAGTTATCCTAAATGAACTAAAAGAGCGATTTTAAGCATATTTCATGAGTTAATTATACAGTTAATTGATACTTATCTCAAAACTGGGCAAAGCAACAAACTTTTTACTAATAAGATGCCAACACCCAAGGTGGTAATCTCAAAATTTATTGTCAATATTGCCCTCTCCTAATTCTATACCCACAGAAAGCATACTGGTAACTACAAATCCCCTTACCAGATAGTTGGGCCAACACAATTCCTTCATGTTGTCCCAAGTCAAAATGCTTAAGTCAGGCATGTCCAAACTCCAGGCAGGTCCTAGAGTGCCAGTGTCCAGCACAGTTTAGTTCCAACCCCAATCAGACACACCTGGGCTAGCTAATCAAGCTCTTACTAGGCTTTCTAGAAACATCCTTGCAGGTGTGTTGAGGCAAGTTGGAGCTAAACTCTGCAGGACACTGGCCCTTTAGGACCGAGTTTGGACATCCCTGGCTTAAGTTAACTTAATGGTTTACAAATGTAAGTGGACTGAACATAAAGCAAATAAATTGGGCAAAGAAATGACAAGAATTGTGTTGTTTCAGCTCATTTTAAATGGGTAGTTTGAACAAGCAGCAATAATCTTTTTTTTTTTTTAGTATAAACAAACATAAAATGTAGATTTGTTTTGAAAAATAGCAAAGTCAAAGTTAAGTGATTTTTTCCTTAAAGGGCACCTATGATGACAATCAACTTTCGTAAGCTGTTTGCACAGAACTGTGTGTAGGTATAATGTGTCTACTGTCATATTAGAGTGATAGAAACACAACAAGTCTCTCTTTTTTATATTATTTTTTTTATTTCCCTAAAATAGGTTCCAAATCCCAGTGATTTTGAGGCCCTGTGATTTAGGAGTGAGGTTTTCCCCACCCACCAAATTGATTGACAGGTGCCAGGTCTACAAAAAAAGTATTCACATGTCCACAAAGTTTCTAGCAAAGAAACTGGGATTTTTGTTTGTAATGTAGAGAGTAAAATCACCATGTAATTCTTAACCGATATATTCACCATGGCTGCATGTTATCAGTAAACGTGCATATGTGAGTGTGTGTGTGTACAGCAAATGGCATGTATGTGTGACTCATCATTTCAGAAAGGCTTGAATAGACACCACCACAAATACATCAAATAAACTCTTACTTGGAATTTTTGACTAGTAACCTTATTTCAGCTTCATCCGTGTCTCTATCCCTGACAGTGTTGCCAGCTATTTTCAATGAACAGGTGCTAAGCTCTGCTTAAAATTGCTAAATGTTGCCAGATTACGTCATACATCAATTTGCATATTACTGATGTCATCACATCTAGCAGTTTCTATTTGTTTACCAGCCTATGGTTATCAAAGAGGTATTTATTAGAGGTGTGAACCTACACTGGTCTCACGGTTCGGTTACAATTATCATGCCATCGATTTCGTTCAATTCGATATCTCGGTGCATTGACGATGCTCTCCATACACAATTTTATATTTTACTGCACAGCACAACAATTCTTGTATTAGAATTTATAAATAAATTTGCATTTATTTACTATTTGTAATACAAATGTTGTCCTTTAAACAACATGCACATTCATAGCAAATAAACAAATATAAAAATCCCACTCGCTTTCCGAGCCCTGTGGAGCGAGTTCTTACACTCCTATGATTGTTCACGTGCTCAACAGAAAGGGCTACGATTGGCTGTAACGCTCTGGGGCTGTTCACCATTGAGTGACACTGATAATTGAAAGCAGTGATCACAGCTGATCCATGATAGACACGGTGGAGAAAACTCTGCAGACACTCGCTCGAGTCTGTATCCAGAAGTGTTTTGTAGCAAACGAGAGCAGAGGAAAAGTTACCTCACGCCAACAGGTCAAAGGGGTCACAGAGAGAGAGAATTTAGGATACATATTTGCACTACGCTTTACATATGCTTGTAAGTTTAATTAAATTTATTGTTGTTTAAATACGGTATATCAGTATAGATGTGTAGCGAATTTGCAGTAATCTCTCTGACATAACTCACAAAAGTTCAGAAACTGTCACTAAAATTTCTGATAATGAACAGGAAAAGAATAAACGGTCAAATTAAATTGTTACATTTAATAGAATGAAGAAGCAGATCGGCTTGAGTGTACAAGGGAAATATCTAAAGCTCGCAGTGCTACATCATTTGCCGTCGGTACGCAGAAGGGTGATCTGCCCTCAGGCTGCAGGTGTGAGAGACGGCTGTGTGGTACTGGGCCACCAGTAAATGCTAAGGCTGCAGCTCATTAAGTAAAGTAGAAACGGTACAGTACAGGCGCATGAGAGTCTATGAAAATTTTTAGTAACATGAAAAAAAAGTCGCTAGTTGCTTTTTTGAAAATTTGTCACTAACGGGGTCTGTAAAGTCACTAAATGTAATGACAAAGTTGGTAAGTTGGCAACACTGGCCACTGAATGCTGTTTATTATAATAAGCAGACACGCACCTCAAAGCGGTGCAAGGGGAGATGGAGAAAGGGCAAACACTAATCATAATTGTGCATTTATTTAATCTGTCTGTAGATTAAGTTTAGTACATTTAATTCTATCAGAAATTTTAATGAATGCACTAACTTTACTTTAATTGCATAACTTGATTTATGCTATCGATATTAAAGTGATTAGTTAAACAGCAAATCATGCAATTAAAATAATGAAGATTGTTTTTTAATCGATTGGAAAGCCTTGTTTAAACTTTGAAGGCTGTTGTCTTTTTGCTAGATTAACTTTCACTCCAGCTTCAATTCCCAGCACACAGAATGAGCTACAGTCCCAACACTTTCCAATGAGATCTATTAATGCTCTCTTTTTTTAGACTTTCAATCTATAGGGACCGTTTCATTCCCAATGGGCTCCCTTCACAAGGAGTTTGCTGTGCTTTTTTGTAATGTGTTTTTCCTCTCAGTATCCTGTGATTAAGGACACAACTAATCCTTAAATTGTGTCTGTTGTGTGCATCCGATCATATGGAAAATGGGTCTGATTGAAAAACAATAGGGCAGGGCAAGCACTAGCAAAGTTTATAGAATCAAATCCCAGAGGTTTGGTTTTTACCACGAAAGTGAAAATTAAGCATTGAACACGTCATGTTATTATAATATTTGTAAAGGAGCTGTTGACATAGAATTGAACCAGATTTTTGTAAAAACCCAAACAATACAAACATAAATAAATAAATAAATGCATATCTAATAAACGAGTTGTGTGAAATAACAATATAATGACACAAGGAGAAAGTTCTGAACTTCTGAAATGTATTTATTACTTTATATGAAAGTCTTTTTTGGTGATGGCAGCTTAAAGACACCTCTCATATGGAGAAAGATGCCACATTGCTCAGGTGTGAGTTTCGTTAAAGACTTTAAAAGAGTGTGAAAATCTTGATGGTTCTATCGGTCTCGTCTATCAAATCTGATCTTTCAGTTGTATTTTCTATTGAATCCAAGTTCTACAGCTACCATTCTACAGCTTGATTTTCTTTCTCTGAAAGCATCTGAGAGTTTCCTTGGCTGTGTTTTGGATCATTGTCTTGCTGAAATATCCACTCTGGTTTCATCTTCATCATCCTGTAGATGTTGGACTGAAACAGCTAATATTAATTTGCAATAAAGGGCAGAGGGTTGCTGAAGAACTACTAAGAGATTTCAGATGCTGTCTGGGCTTTCACTGCCTTTCTACACCTTTCTTTCTTCATGTGTTCAATACATTTTCCTTGTGTTATTTCATTTTACCACACAAAACTTAATTTGTATACTAATTAGATATTTTTTGCATATATGGATTTCTTTGGTTGTTACCATCATCCAGTAAACATTTCAAGTCAACAGCACCTTTGGAAATACTCTGTTTTCTGAGAAAAATGGTGACGTGTTCAATACTTATTTCCCCCCGCTGTAGATGTGATTTTTAATTTAGTGAAACAGGATATCCAGTGCCACGAAAGAATGAGAGTTGATTTCATTCACCAGGGACTGATATGGTGGTTTTAAAGTGGGTGTTTCACAGCAGATTGAGTTGTGAATGTGAGTTTTAAGTGGGATGTGAAGGACTAGCCTGCTGAAACACTCACTTTTGAGGAGGATTTTGAGGCGTGAAGGTCAGGTTCCCTCTCCAGAGCATCTCTGCTTATCCCGGTAAAAAAAAAAATGGCTCTTTTAAACCCACAATTGTTTATTTTGTAATTAAACTATCTGCATTACCTACAAGGGCTACAATCACTTTAAAGCACTGTATGCTAATTATTGGATTAATTAACTACTTAGTGCATTTTACTTAAATGTTATAACAAACAGTTTTAAATACAATAATAATAATAATAATTTGTGTTGATATAATTATAATAATAATGATAATATTAACAACAACAACAATAATAGTAATAATAACAATAATTTGTGTTAATTGTTAATAATAATTGCTGTTAATATTAATAATGATAATAAAAAAGTATTAATAACAATAGTAAAAATGTGTGTTAATATAAAATAATAATAATAATAATAATAATAATAATAATAATAATAATAATAATTGTGGTTTTTCTTTTTATAATAATAATAATAATAATAATAATAATAATAATAAAATTGTTAATTGTTAATAATAATAATTGTTGTTAATATTAATAATGACAATAAAATAACAATAATAGTATAATAATTTGTAGTAATATAATAATAATAATAATAATAATAATAATAATAATAATAATAATAACAATGATGATGATGATGATGATAACAATAACAACAATAATAATACTTATTATTTTATTATTATTAATATTATTATTATTATTATTATTATTAATATTATTATCATCTTCATCCTCTTCATAACACTTTAAAAAGCAACAGAATAATATACATTAATTAAGTCTATTGTGGTGGCTATCGGGCAAAATAACCAGTTATGGCTAACTACATTAAAGCTACTTTGTTGTGCATGACTGGAATTTCTAAATATACCTAATGCATTTGGACTCGTGCCATATGGACAAAACCCCCTTTGCCCTGGAGTTCTTAAGATAATGCATATTGTTAAATATATTAAATGAGATTAATCTTGATAGAGCATGCGGTTATCGGCTGGCGTTGTCACTGGTTTGCATTAAAAGTATGCACACATTAACATATCTGTGGTTTGGAAATGTATTATTCATGTCAACATACTTCATCTTAAAACTGCTCTGCTCCAAAGTAGTTTCAGTGAAGATGAGCAGTTCATCATCGTTTAACATGATCTGTTTGCCAAGCACAGAAATTCTCTGGTTTTCAGGTGTGCTTTTCTGTAGGAGGACCCCACGCGCTCCTCTCATAGTTGGAGGGTTTCCAATCATAATAGCAGGTTTAGCTCGAATTGATCCTGTCTGTACTGGCTGTACGGTTTTTAGTTTTATGCTGGATTTCATTTTTCTAATAATTCTGTAATTATCCCTGAAATTAAAGTATGCTGTTATCTTTTAGATTCCCTTTTTATTTTTCAACTGAAACCATGGTGCTTGGCCATTAAAACTGAGCAGCTATCACACTTTCAGAGATAATAATAATAATAATAATAATAATAATAATAATAATAGAATGCATACAGAGTAGATAATAGAGTGAAATCGTTGTTGATTTTTAACCGCTGTAATCCCCACGGCCGCATGGTGTCAGTAAACGCTAAAACGTGTGTGATTCATCATTTCAGAAAGGCTTGAATAAACTCCACCACAAATACATCAAATAAACTTGGTATTTTTGACTAGTGACCTTATTTCAGCTTCATCCGTCTCTGTCTTTGTCACTGACAGTGTTGGCAACTATTTTCAATGAAAAAGTGATAAGTTCTGCTCAAAGTCGCTAAATGTCACTAGATTGAGTCATATGTCAATTTGCATATTACTGACGTCATCACGTCCCGCAGTTTCTGTTTGTTTAACAGCCTTTGGTTAACAAACATGCTCTTCTCATAGTTAGAGGGTTTCCAATCATAATAGCAGGTTCAGCTCAAATTGACCCTGTCTGTCCTGGCTGTACAATTGTTGGTTTTATACTGGTTTCCATATTTCTGATAATTCTGTAACTATCCCTGTAAATTAAAGTATGCTGTTATCTTATAGATCCTTTTTTAATTTTTCATTTGAATCCATGGTACTTGGCTATTGAAACTGAACAGCTATCACACTTTCAGAGTTTAATAATAGTAAAAAATGAATGCACACAGAAATAATAGAGTAAAATCCCGGATGATTTTTAACTGCTATAATCACCATGACCGCATGGTGTCTGCACTGCAAAAATGCTTTTCTTACTTTGATTTTTTTGTCTTGTTTCTAGTCCAAATATCTAAAAATTCCTGAATTAAGAAGAATTAATTTTTTAGACAAGTAAAACATATTGTCTGTTTTGAGAAATAATATGCCAATATTAAGTGAGTTTTTCCTTAAACGAGCAAAATAATCTGCCTATGGGGTAAGCAAAATAATCTTACGTCAAAAAAAAAAAAAAAAACAAGATAAATTTGCTTACCCCATTGGCAGATTATTTTGCTCGTTTTAAGGAAAAACTCACTTAATATTGGCATATTATTTCTCAAAACAATACTTTTTGCTTGTCTATAAAATGCTTCTTGATATAAGAAATTTTAGATGTTTAGACTAGAAACAAGACAAAAAAATCTAAGCAAGAAAAGCTTTTTTTCGCAGTGTGTAAATGCTAATATGTGTGTGATTCATCATTTCAGAAAGGCTTGAATAAACTCCACCACAAATACATCAACCAAACTTGGTATTTTTGACCTTAGTGACCTTATTTCAGCTTCATCCGTGTCTGTCTTTGTCACTGACAGTGTTGCCAGCTATTTTCAATGAAAAGGTCGCTAAATGTCACTAGATTACATCATTTGTTAATTTGCATATTACTGACGTCATCGCGTCCAGCAGTTTCTGTTTGTTTAACAGCCTATGGTTAACAAACATGCTCTTCTCATAGTTAAAGGGTTTCCAATTGTAATAGTAGGTTTAGCTCAAATCGATCCTGTCTGTACTGGCTGTGCAATCTTTGATTCTATGCTGGTTTCCATATTTTTGACAGTTCTGTAATTATCCCTGAAATTAAAGTATGCTGTTATCTAGATCCCTTTTTTATTTTTCAGCTGAGATTATGGTGCTTGACCATTAAAACTGAACAGCTATCATAGTTTCAGAGTTTAGAAAAAAATAATAAAAATAATGCATGCAGGTAAAACTAAAGTAAAACGTGGCGCTTGCATTTTGTTTTGTTTCTTAAGTGCTTGGGTCCTTTAATAATTCGTGGATTACTCAATTCCCTGGATTTGATTCACAATTTGACACAATCCAGGATCATTTTGTTCTTCAAAACTCATTTGAGAGTTGTTGTCAGAGCAACAGTTCTGGTAGCTTAAACCTGCTTGGGAGCAGGCGTATTTCATATGAACAAGATTAGATCAGATTATTTCAAGTAAAGGTAATACTGAAAGTATGTCCTGAACGCTGATATTTTCTTACAATAGTAACCTTTAGGTTATTCATTCATTCATTCATTCATTTTCTTTTTGGCTCAGTCCCTTTATTAATCTGTGGTCGCCTAAACGGAATGAACCACCAACTTATTCAGCAAATGTTTTTTTTGCAGAGGATGCCTTTCCAGCTGCAACCCATCTCTGGAAAACATCTATACACACTCATTCACTACG
>NC_133183.1:7920000-7930000 GCF_049306965.1 Danio rerio | reverse complement strand
ATTTTCTGAGCAAAATCATTTATTCATTCATTCATTTTCTTTTCGGCTAAGTCCCTTTAATAATCACGGGTCGCCACAGTGGAATGAATCGGCAACTTATCCAGCTTATGTTTTACGCATCGGATGCCCTTCTAGCCACAACCCAACACTGGGAAACACCCAATACAGTCCTGCATTCACACACATACACCACGGCCAATTTAGTTTTACTCAATTCACCTATAGCGCATGTCTTTGAACTGTGGGCAAAACCGGTGCACCCAGAGGAAACCCACAAGGAGAACATGCAAACTCCACACAGAAATACCAACTGACTCAGCCGGGGCTCAAACCAGCAACTTTCTTGCTGTGAGGTGATTGTGTTTACCCACTGTGCCACTGTGACGTCTATTTAGAGCAAAATATCCCTTTAAATCTTCTTATTTTGACTGTATTGTAATAATGTGCACCTTTTGCAAAGCTACTTTGCAACAATAATTATTGTGAAAAGCACTATACAAATAAACTTAAGTTGAATTGAATTATGTAACACATTAAAATTCATAATGCTGTACATTTCTCAGGTGAATTACTAAGTCAATTTTTTTTCAACCTTATTGAATCTAATGTGGGGTTCCTCCGAGTGCTCAGGTTTCCCCCACATTCCAAAGACATGCGGTACAGGTGAATTGAATTAGCTAAATTGGCCGTAGTGTATGTGTGTGAATGCAAGAGTGCGTGGGTGTTTCTCAGTGTTGGGTTGCGATTGGAAGGGCATATGTTGCATAAAATATATATGGTGGATTAGTTGGCAGTTCATTCTGCTGTGGCAACCTCTGATTAAGAGACTCAGTTAGAAAGAAAATTAAAAAATGATTGAATGAATCTGATGTGGGGGTGGCATGGTGGCTCGGTGGTTAGCACTGTCGTTTCACAGCATGAAGGTCGCTTGTTTGAGTCCCGGCTGAACTCGTACGAAATTGTACGATTTTAAAAGGAGGCGTGGCACCTAACCCCACCCTTAAACCCAACCGTCATTGGGGTATGAGCAAGTCATACTAAATTGTACAAATTAGATCTTAAAAAATTCATACAAATTAGACACTAAATCAAAAAGTTACGAATTGCCGTGAGATTGTGTTGGCATTTCTGTGAGGAGTTTGCATGTTTTCCCTGTGTTCGTGTGGTTTTCCTTTGGGTGCTCCGGTTTCCCCAAAGACATGCGCTATAGGTGAATTGAATGAACTAAATTGGCCGTAGTGTGTGTATGTGTATATGTGTGTGTGTGTATGTGTATGTGTGTGTGTGTGTGTGTGTGTGTGTGTGTGTATGTGTATGTGTGTGTGTGTGTGTGTGTGTGTGTGTGTGTGTGTGTGTGTGTGTGTGTGTGTGTGTGCGTGTGTGTGCATGTGTGTGTGCGTGAAAGAGAGTGTATTGTTGTTTTCCAGTACTGGGTTGCAGCTGGAAGGGCATCCGCTGTGCAAAACATATGCTGGATAAGTTGGTGGTTCATTCTGCTGTGGCAACCCCTGATTAATTAAGGGACTAAGCTGATGGAAAAATAATTAGTGAATTAATCTTATGTGGAATAATCAAGAGTCATATAATATGACATTAATCATATATATGAAAATAATGGAATTCATGACTCATAGTTTATGAATCCTACATATTTGTTTCAAACAAAACAAGATAAAAGCATTATAAATATTACCCTGAGAAGTTTTCAAGTACTCAATTTTTAATTTAACTTTGAAAAACATACTCTCAAGTGGAAAAATCTATTTACTTTTTATCCTGCAATTAATAGGCACAAATACACACATTTATTTTTTTTAAGTGTGTAGATATGGACAAATACCTTTACAGATTTTTTGCACCCAAAAATCTCTATACATACCTGGTTACAAAAATTATTTGAATATGAAACATTTCAAATTATTATTATCATTATTATTATTATTATTATTATTATTATTATTATTATTATTGTTATTATTATTATTATTATTATTATTATTATTATTATTATTATGTATTGCTGTTGTTGTTATTATTATTTATTGTTATTATTATTATTATTATTAATTATTATATTATTTTATTGTTTTATTATTATCGTTGTTGTTGTTTTATTAATATTATTTAAAACATAATAATATTATTTAATTAGTAATATTGGTATTTAATGGTTGCACCTGAAGGTATATATATATATATATATATATATATATATATATATATATATATATATATATATATATAATTAAATAAATAATTTCAGAAATGAACATTTTTTTTTCAATAAATAAATAAATCATTATTCTGGATGCAAAATACATCTGATGGTGTTATATGTGTAAATTATACATTATAATTCATGGGACATAGTTGAATCAGAAAATTACTTTCTTTGATTTCAGTACATTGTGTGGATGTTCACATTTTGTTCATGTCTTGACAACTTTCTTACCAGTAAAACTTTAAAAATAAGCCAAATAAGTTTAAGCTATACATATGAAGAGTATGCAAATCACTCCTTGACGTTAGATGGCGCTGCACAACTTTAAGCTCCTGAAACCCGCTTGTAGCACAGAAGAAGACAAAATTGACATTCTTGTTGTTAGAGATGGTTCAAGTAGCAGCTCCAGCTCTAGCGATGGGAAAAAAAAGACAGCTCCACGTTCATATCACCAGCATCTTCTTCAGTGTGTGCTCGCACTGACAGTTTTGTGATTGAGCACCTCCAAGTGCTGTTTACTGTAACTTCAGCAGCTCCATGCACGTGAACAAAAGTGCCAATCTGATTGGTGGAAAAGGTTTTGACGTGCCGCGTCAAATCCAAAAAATGAGCATGAGGCGTTTTTTTTTTAAAATGATACTTTTACACCTGCCGTTTTTCGCGTTGGTGTGCACGATAACATTGACACCCTTTTTTAGTCATGAAAAATTATAGTCTGCGGAAACCGTGAGCAAATAATGTCTCTGTATGTATGGGCCTTCATTCATTCATTCATTCATTTTCATTTGCATTAGTCCCTTTATCCATCAGTAGTCGCCACAGCGGAACTAACTGACAACTCAGCTAGCATATGTTTTACACAATGGGTGTGCTTCCAACTGCAACACCCCCATACACACTCTCATTCACACACATACACCATGGGCAGTTCAGTTCATTCAATTCACTTGTAGCGCATGACTGTGGGGGAAACCGGAGCACCTGGAGGAAACCCACATGAACACGGGGAGAACATGCAAACTCCACACAGAAATGCCTACTGGCCCAGCCTGGACACGAACCAGCAACCTTCTTGCTGTAAGGCGACAGTGCCAACCACTGAGCCACCACATATTAAGCATTATAGTAAAGAAAATCATTTTGTAGGACATTCAAATGCTTGATCCCCCAATTGCCAAATCAGTCAGTAAAAACTCAAAGTTGAAAATATCAAAGTGTGATGGCAATAAAGAGATTCCTCTGACAGACGTGTGAATGAGGTCTCGTTATGATCTTACAGCACCTTACATCTCTTCCACTGCCATCTCTAAAGCAGACTCAAGTATTATTAAAGAGATTACAGTATATTCACAAAATGAGACATTCAGATAATCTGTAGAGCTATTTGCATCAAATAATAGACATTTTACTGAAGCTGAGGACTTTGCACAGACCATGTTATGATCCCTTTTTGATGGTTTGTCAATTTGAAAAATTCTTTACCATTTAGAAAATACTCATCTCCTTTTGTTTTCCACCATACAGGAAAAAAAAGGCAAGTAACTGATGACAGATCTGTCATGCCATTTCTCATTGATTCCACAGAGGTGGTATACATATCAAAAGTTTTATATGACCGTTATGATTTTAAAGTTCATCTACTGTATAAAGCACCTTAAAGGGATAGTTCACCCAAAAATGAACATTTACTCACTATTTACTTTCCCTCCAATCCTTGGAGTTTCTTTCATTTGTTGAACATTAAAGAAGATATTTTGAGAAAAGCTGAAAACCTGTAACCATTGACTTCTATAGTATGGAAAACATACTACGAAAGTCAATGGTTACAGGTTTTAGGTCAACTTCTTTTTGTGTTCAACAGAATAAATGAACTCAAACAAGTGTTGATTCATCACTTACCTATATTGTTTACTTGTAGACTCTTCAGAGAAGATGGTAAACATGCTTATTTCTTTCTTTATTTATGTATTTAGCATAATTTGTTAATGTTTAACAGTTTCAGCATTTTTCATTCAGTAAAATCTTTAAAAATACAAAAATACACGTCATTTCAAATGTTTTTTTTTTTTTTTTTTTTTTTTTACACAAATACATCAAGTAAGCGATGACAGATCTTTCCTTCAACCAAAAAACAGTCTTTATCTCTTCCAGTGCCATCTTTTAACCAGGATTATTAAAGAGATTCAGATATTCTGTAGAGCTATTTACATCAGATAATAGACACTTTACTAAAGCTGAGGACTTCAGTTGACTTTGCAGAGACCCTGCTATGATCCCTTCTTGATGGCTTGTCAATTTGAAAAATAGTCAAAGAATTTGTTCCTATTTAGAAAATACCCATCTGCTTTTGTTTTCCACCAGGAAAAAGGCAAGTAAGTGATGACAGATCTGTCCCACCATTTCTCTTTAATTCCACAGAGGTGGTATACATATCAAAAGTTTTATATGACTGTCATGATTTTAAAGTTTATATACTGTATACAGCACCTTAAAGGGATAGTTCACCCAAAAATGAACATTTACTGACTATTTACTTTCCCTCCAATCCTTTATGAGCATAGGTGTCAAACTCTGTTCCAAAAGGGCCGCAGCTCTGCACAGTTTAGTTCCAACCCTAATTAAACACACCTGATCAAACTAATTGAGTCCTTCAGGCTTGTTTGAAACCTACAGGTAAGTGTGTTGGAGCAGGGTTGGAACTAAACTGTGCAGTGCTTCGGCCCTCCAGAAATTGAGTTTAACACCCCTGTTTATGAGTTTCTTTCTTTTGTTGAACATTAAAAATAAAAATATTTTGAAGAATGCTGAAAACCTGTAACCATTGACTTAGTAGGACATACAAATACTTTGAAAGTCAATGGTTACAGGTTTTAGGTCAACTTCTTTTTGTGTTCAACAGAATAAATGAACTGTAATGAATGAGCAAGTGTTGATTCATCACCTACCTCTGTTGTTTACTTGTAGACTTCTCAGAGAGGATTATAAAAATGTTTATTCATTCATTTACTTTTTTTTTAAAACATTTTTTTTACATTTCATACTCGCGTTCATGCAAAATCTTAAGAAATACACAAATACGCTCCATTTCAATAGACCGACATCAACCAAGTAAGTCATGTCCTTCGACAAACATCAGTCTGCATCTCTTCCTGTGCCATCTCTTAACCAGGATTATTAAAGAGATTAAAAATGATACATTCAGATAATATGTAGAACTATTTTTAGACATTTTTACAGTTTTATATTTTATATCTATATTTTTATAGACATTTTACTAAAGCTGAGGACTTCAGAGGACTTTGCACAGAGCAAGTAATGATCCGTTCTTGACAGTTTGTCAATTTGAAGAATAGTCAAAGAATTTCTTCCCATTTAGAAAATATTCATCTCCTTTTGTTTTCCACCATATAGGAAATAACAAGGCAAGTATAAGCTATGACAGATCTGTCCCGTCATTTATCTTTGATTTCACTGAGTTGGTATAAATATCTAAAAGTTTTATACGACAGTTAGGATTTTAAAGTTTACAGCACTTTAAAGAGATTCACCCAAAAATGAAAAACTTACCATTTTACTTTCCCTCCAATCCTTTATGAGTTTCTTACTTTTGCTGAACTTGACCTCTATAGTAGGAGAAACAAATACTATGGAACAGTGGTCCCCAACCTTTTTATCACCGCGGACCGGTCAACGTTTGTCAATTTTACAACAGACCGGTGTGGGGTGGGGCGGGGTGGGGTGGGTTGTCTTCAAGTGAACACAGCTGCTGCGCTCTTGCATCTAGGTTAATCATGAACAACTCAGTGCGCATGTGCTGGTTGCACTATCGCGGTCTGATTATGTTTCAATCAAGGTTTATATGCATCGAATACATAACATCTGTGACAAACATTTCAACTGACAAACATATTAACAATAATACAATGTATAGCCGAATTTAATGTATGCATTGGCATGTTACAGCCCTAATGAGTATGATTATGTGAAACTCCATTTAGATACATATTGCAATGATTTCGGGTACTTACTTAGCGATGCACGCACACATACAGTATATGCACAGTCCTTTAATGCACTGCTGACTTGGACTCTATAATACCTGTTTTATAACTTTAAACTATCAACAACCACCACTGAGATATTCTAGAAATCGTTGTTCCCGCTCCATGGTGGATTTTGGCATAGTCCATTTCACGTGAGATGGCGGGGGTGAGTGGAAGAAACCAAGTCGTGGCGGGAATATTTTCTACAGAAATAATTTATGATTAAATTATGTGGCCCTGTACCAATTGTTCCTCGGACCGGTACCGGTCCGCGGCCCGGTGGTTGGGGACCACTGCCATGGAAGATAATGGTTGCAGGTTTTAGGTCAATTACCTCTGTTGTTTACTTGTAGACTCTTCAGAGAGGATGATCAACATTTATTTACTATTATTTTTGTTTATTTACTATTATTATGTTAAACAGTCTTAGCATTCTTCAATCCAGCAACATCTTAAGCACACAAATACACTCCATTTAAAAGTTTTTTTACACATAGACATCACCGAGCAAGCCATGACAGATCTGTCCTTCAACAAAACCAGTCTGCATCTCTTCCAGTGCAGATAATAAACATTTTACTAAAGCTGAGGACTTTAGATGACTTTGCAGAGACCCTTTATGATCCCTTCGTTACGGTTTATCAATTTGAAAAATAGTCCAAGAATTCGCTCCCATTTAGAAAATACTCATCTCTTTTGTTTTCCACCATACAGAAAAAAAAGGCAAGTAAGCGATGACAGATCTGTCCTGACAAACTAAAAATCAGTCAGCACACATTGAACCGCCATTTCTCATTGATTCCACCGAGGCGGTATAAATATCCAAAAGTTTTATATGACAGTTATGATTATAAAGTTTGCCTTGCGGAGGTTTCCTAAAGAAATCACCATTGATCAGTTTAAAAGCGAATGCCTTTTGTGCCTAGAGGACTGCTTTTGACTGTTTTAATGCTTCATTGAAATCACCCTTTGAATAAATTAAAGTTGTTGGCAGACAGTAGGCGATGCTCTCGTGATCTCTAATTAACGTCAAATGTAATTATGTTGTAATTCTCTCATCATCAGCCAAAGTCAGGAGTTTGCTGTTGACTCACCGGCTAAACACAGATTAGCAGCTCCAGCAGTTTGGACCTGCATCAGCTCAGACGCAGCGCTACATGTGTTTAAAGTGACTTTTAAAGGTCATATCTGCATGCTTCATGTGATGATCTGCGATGTCTTTGGGTGTTGTATATTTAATCCAGAACTCTCTTTCTCCGCCCCTTGTGCTTGTTCATTAAACATTGAATCACCTCGGCTGCGTCTCAGAGATAATTATAGACACATATGATCAAATAACGCTTGCGTAACCCTGTGAGTTCACTCCATTATGTCCTCAGCTGTTGGATTTCAAAACTTGTTTGCTTTCTAATTGACCATGAGAGGACTTCGGTAAAGTTCACATGCGAGAGTTGGGAGAAATTACATGATCATTAGTGCATTATTTCTTTTCGGTTTCTTCCTGGATGTGATAAACTCATTGGATTTTATTCTTTAGCAGCAGTTACCCACATAAAATTCAATAAAGCCTATAAAGAGATAGTTCACCCCAAAATGAAAATGTGCTCACTACTTTTGCTCCTTCTTGTTGTTTCAAAGCTTTATGATTTTAATTGTGCTGAACACAAAAGAAGACATTTTAAGCTGTAAAATCTGTAACTATTGACTTCCCTTGCAGGAAAAACAAATACTATGTAAGTCTGTAGTTACTTTCTTCAATATATCTATTTTTCTGTTACACAGCAAAAAAAAAAAAAAAAAAAAAAAAAAAACAGGCTCATTGTGAACATGTACCCCTATTTACATTTCTCTAGAGCGCCAAATACGTCCCAGGAGCTACATTTTTTATTTATTTTTTTTGCAGTTTTTGATTTTGTAAATCCACCAGAGGCCACTGTGTACACTTTGAGAACTCAAACTTTGTCAGGTCAAGGGCCCTTGATAATGTATCTGGGGCCCCCAAAAGGTGTGGGCCCTTAAAATTGTCCCAACTTTTTACCCCCTAGTGGCGCCCCTGCTGGTATATATATATAATGTGTGTATACACAACAGTTCTGTCTGGTTCTTAAATCTGATTGGCTGATATGTGATATTCTGCCAGGAGCAGCGCTCGTATCGCCTCTTCACCCTTATACAGCAAGAAGCAGCACGGACACTCTACAGTTTGACAAATATTGCAGCTGTTGGACAACATAATGTACTTTTGAGGCTTTTTAGTCAAGAATGTAGTTGTTTAGATTGCAACTATGTGGTTTACTTATAAGAATAGTTCATTCATTCATTTATTCATTCATTCATTCATTCATTCATTCATTCATTCATTCATTCATTCATTCATTTTCTTGTCGGCTTAGTCCCTTTATTAATCTGGGGTCGCCACAGTGGAATAAACCATTAACTTATTCAGCATGTTTTTACGCAGCGGATGCCCTTCCAGCCAAAACCCATCACTGGGAATTATAAGAATAGTGCCTATTTTAAAATATTTTTAATTTCTGAGAGACTGTTTGGTTGACAATGTTCATTCACAAGATGGCAACAGAGACTGCAAAACAAAAAAGCCCTAAAAAATGGCATAATTTCAAACTACAGCTGATCAGATCATTATAAAACAGGCAAGTGACATTCTAAGTGTATCTCTCTCTCTCTTGTATGTTGGAGTGCTGTATTTATACCATAGTAATCTGATAGTGTTTGATTAGGCTTTTTTCAGGCTAATTATTCTGATCTCCCGATTGCACCAGATAAATACTTAGTGATATCTTTTTCGATTGATGGCATTTCATGCCGTTCAGCCTTATAATCTTAAAATGTGAGTAAAATGACCTGTTTTGTTATCACTTTCTACGTTACGCAAGAGAATCATTCAAATACTAGCTCTAAAGTGACGTTGGGGAATAAGTAACGGTTTCTGCTGTTCTGACGCCAGCTGCAGATGTGAATAAATGGTGGAAGAAAGTAGTTCCTCTTATAAAAGGGTTTTGAGACTCTCCGTGTTTGATTTTCTTTTTTATACACACAATTATGCCATCGAACTGTTGTATAAATGCAACATCTCACTTGTAGAGATGTGATGTTGCTGTATATCATTATTCTTGATTTGGTGGCAGAGCTCGGACACTAGCTCTGTCTTGTCCTGTTTCTGTCATTGTGTGTTTCTGTGTGCGCGCACTCTTGCGTGCCTCGGAAGCGCATGCTCCTGTACTCGTGTTTGTGTTTTCGTCTGTCTGCAGCATGGTGTTTCATTCCCAGCGTCTCAGTCTTGGTTTTGGATTTGGTCGGCGCTGGGATGAAACATGCACGCTGTGTGTGTGAGTGCACGGTGAATGTTTTCATTCATCGTGTACTTGTGTCTTGCGTTCAGTCTTCTTTTGGTGTTGTGTTTAGCACATGGTGCGTGTTTACATGCACCTCGTGCTTGTGTTGTCATGAACACGCTGTTAATGAGTTATCTCATTGGCTGTGTGTTCTAGTCTTGTTTTATGTGAGCGCATGGCTTGTGTTGTCTCTTAGTAGCTATGTTTCCATCCACCTATTTTTGGATGTTTGGTTATTTTTGCAAATGCGCATAAAAAAACAGTTGATGGAAACGCCATGATGCGCATAAATTTTGAAAATGCGCATAAAAAACGTATGCGCCTAACTGGGTAGGATAAACATTTTAATTGATAAAAAAAGATGCGCATAAACTGCGATG